>NW_021636777.1:0-64367 GCF_004799145.2 Neltuma alba | reverse complement strand
ACATCGAAGTATGCAGAGAATATCTAAAAGACAGATGAAGTCACATAGAATCTAACAAAACAGGGGAAACGCAGAGGGAATGTTGAACTAACGAGAGAACCTTTTATGTGGTTTGAAGAGAACTATATTGTTAACAACTTATGGTGGCCATGACCCTTACATTTTCATACTACTTCTATTAGTTCTCTAGGATATCTAGGGAGTTTTTATCACTAGCATCTAAGTTCAAAAACTGAAAATTTGAAACAAGTTTCATTCAATTGGCAATTTAGGCAGGAATTTATATATTTGCAAAAATCTATGGAAGTTTTGGCATCATATTATCACTCATGACTTGCTAAAGCCAAGTAATCATGAAGACACCGTTGCATGCGGCGGATCTTAGCTGGCGCTGCAGTAACGGTTCTAGACATCCTAGAAGAAACGTTAAAGAGCAAACTTGCCAATGTTAAAATCCGGTTTTAAAAATTTTCAGGTTATTGAGAAATTAACATGCTTTTCCATGAAATTATGTAATATGTGATATTATTGTAATGGAACGAACAGGAGCACTGCTTTATCCAACTAACTAGTAGGCTTCTATTTTACATGTTAATTTTTGCATAATTAATTATTGATTATTGACAATGAGAATTTGATTCTAAGATCGGAAACATGTCACACAAATTTTGTTTTTGTTTTGTTTTTTTTTTTGAGTTTGTCTTACAGAAAAAGGGGGAAAAACCCTCAAGACACCGGAAGGACCCTCGTCTTGCTCATGTACATCTGAGAGTGCAGAATTAGACACACGGAAACAGTGTGGACCTTCCAGGCTTGCTCATGGTCATAGCTCATCATCGCCTTCGTTATCATCACACAAGCTGAATGCTGAATTTCCCTCTTTTCAAGATTTCTTCATATAGACGCCGCGGGTTTGTAATTTAGGGCTGACCACCCTAATGGCGACTACGTCGCAGTCCCACCGCTACTGCGGCCCTGCCTCCACTGGACCGGGCGGTGGCAGCTTCGACGCACTCAATCGGATCCTGGCTGACCTCTGCACTCGTGGCCATCCCAAGGTACTGTTCCAAACTTCTAATTGACCCTCAGCATCACTTGGGTTTTGCAAGATTATGCTGATAGTACGTGGTTACAGAAGTACCCTTTTGGGATGAGAGCTGAACTATGGTGCTGGAAGGACAAAAGAACTGATTTTTTTTCTTTTTTTTTTTCGGGTTTTTCTCACAAATGCGCAGGAGGGTGCTTCACTTGCTCTCAAGAAACATCTGGAGGAAGAAGCTCGTGACCTTAGCGGTGAAGCTTTTTCTCGTTTCATGGATCAGTTGTATGATCGAATTTCTAGTCTTTTAGAAAGCAGTGAGCCAGCTGAAAATTTGGGGGCCCTAAGGGCTATTGATGAGTTGATTGATGTGGCACTTGGGGAGAATGCTTCTAAAGTCTCAAGATTTTCCAGTTACATGCGGAATGTGTTTGAAGGGAAGCGCGATCGTGAAATTTTGGTGCATGCTAGTAGGGTCCTGGGCCACCTCGCTAGGGCAGGCGGAGCAATGACTGCGGATGAAGTGGAACGCCAGGTTTGTGGATACTGAGAGAATAAACGCCTTCTTCTTCTTCTCTCTCTCTCTCGCTCTCTCTCTCTCTGGAAGCAGAATGTTCTAAACTTTCTTATCCTCAGGTTAAAATTGCTCTGGATTGGCTCAAAGGTAATAGAGTGGAGAATCGTCGATTCGCTGCTGTTTTAATTTTGAAAGTAAGTGTCATTTCTTTGTTCAGTCGCGCCAAGTGAATTTGGTTAGTAGAGTCCGAGCAGATCGAAATTTTTTTATTTCCTTTGGTTGGACCTTCTGGACGCTCTTGAAGTATTTGGCTTTGTTGGAGTTTAATCTTTTTCTCAAAAGCTCTTGGCTTATTTACGAGCAAGTTCTCTTTATTTTCTTTTACTTCGGTGGTCTCCCATATCCTTCAAATCTTCCGTTTCCCCCAAATACATCATATATGGACTATATTATGGCTGCTGCAGGAAATGGCAGAAAATGCTTCAACTGTCTTCAATGTTCATGTACCTGAATTTGTTGACGCCATCTGGGTTGCTTTGAGGGATCCAGAATTGCCAGTTCGTGAACGAGCCGTGGAGGCATTGCGTGCTTGCCTGCGTGTCATTGAGAAGCGTGAGACACGATGGCGTGTTCAATGGTCAGTTCATACTAAATGTGTTTAACATACATAATCTGAATCTGGTCATAGTGTTGATATTGTCTTTGGTTATGGTTGACGTCCTTTGTTCGATCAATGTCTGCTAACATGGTACATTAGTGCTGGAAGTTTGAAAATGAAGTTGACTAAACTCTGTTACAGCCCATTCGATACACAGAATGTAATGAAAAAGTGATTTTTTGAATTAGAAATATCAATTGTGCCCTTGGATAAAAAAGTAATAAAAATAATTGTTGAGTAATGATAACAGATATTTTACATATCGGTTGTTTTATGTGGGATAGGGTAACGGTAATGTGGGTATAGCAGATATTTTACATATCAGTTGTTGTATGTGGGATAGGGATTAGTTCTCCTTCTTTTAACAAACGGGGCATTGATATGGTATTTTAGAACAAAATGAAACGATAACTGCACTAGCATTTGAAATTTGGAGGTTTTTTGTTGATAGAAGCCTTTTGGAGGCGGATGGGGTGTAAGACTATCTTAAGTACATGCCTGCTAATTGGATCAACAGGGCAGTGCAGTAGGCCTTGACTCTGTGAAAACAATGTGTATCATTATAGCGGGACTTCTTAGAGGTTTTGGCGACCATTGATATATGTATATATATTTTTAAATGGCTTACCTTACTTTAATCCTCATTTAAATGCCACTATGATGGAGTAAGTTCTTAATTTTTCTCTATTGGCAGGTATTACCGAATGTTTGAGGCAACACAAGATGGATTGGGTAAAAATGCCCCAGTGCACAGCATACATGGTTCATTGCTGGCAGTTGGAGAGCTTTTAAGGTTGGTAGAGTTTCCAACATCTGCATTACTATGCAGAAGATTTGCCCATTTAAGCTGGTATTTAGGATTAAATTATAATTTGGTGGGTTCAAACTAGTGCATGAATTGTTATTTTGGGCAGGAATACTGGTGAGTTCATGATGTCAAGATACAGAGAAGTTGCTGAAATTGTCCTCAGATACCTAGAGCATCGGGACCGGCTTGTTCGTCTAAGCATAACTTCACTGCTGCCTCGAATTGCACATTTTTTGCGTGATCGTTTTGTTACTAACTACCTGACAGTATGTTAACTTCCCCTAATACTTGATTGTGCTTTTCAAAGCTAGGAGGAATACCTTTCAGAATGGGGCTTTTATAGTAATTTCTAACATTTACTTTATTGAGTGGCAATCTCTTGCAGATATGCATGAATCATATCCTTGCTGTCTTGAAAATACCCAAGATCGTGATAGTGGGTTCATTGCTCTCGGGGAGATGGCTGGAGCATTGGATGGGGAACTCATCCATTATTTGCCGACAATAACTACTCACTTACGTGAGGCGGTATGTTGCTGTAGTTGTTGACTGATGTCTGTCTTCAATCATTAGTCATCTTAGTGCCTTTTGCATGTCCTATGTGGGTTTTATGGTTAGCTGATTTATTTTCAGCTCCCTTCATGTGACAATATCATGATTTGAAGGTTGACACATTTATGAATGTAGATTGCTCCGCGTAGGACTAAACCTTCACTTGAGGCCTTGGCTTGTGTTGGAAGCATTGCGAAAGCAATGGGCCCTGCTATGGAGCCTCATGTACGTAGTCTTTTGGATATTATGTTTTCTGCTGGTCTTTCAACAGTGCTTGTGGAATCCCTGGAGCAAATAAGTACCAGGTACATGTTTGGATTATTTTTTGAAGTAAATTTTTAGAGGCTAATTTGATAGGTCATTGCAATATTGTTTAATGTTTAATTTGTAATCATTTCAGCATTCCATCATTGCTGCCAACCATCCAAGACCGGTTGCTGGACAGCATATCTATGGTTCTTTCTAAGTCCCACTATCCTCTGGGGAGGCCTGCTGCAAGCATGGGCAGAGGAACAATGGTGAATGTACCTCAGCAAGTTTCAGAGCTGAGTGGTTCTGCCTTAGTACAACTTGCTTTGCAGACTCTTGCTCGTTTCAACTTCAAGGTTATGTGTTGTGTTGTTTGTAATGTATCTGATTCATATTATCCATTTTACCAGCAATGCCTTTTTTTCACCTCCTTTTTGTATTCAAGTTGTTAGAATGCTGCCAGAGGGTTTAAACTTATGCTATAATATAGGGCCATGACCTACTGGAGTTTGCCAGGGAATCAGTTGTTATCTACTTGGATGATGAGGATGGAGCCACTCGAAAAGATGCGGCATTATGTTGCTGTAAATTAGTTGCAAATTCCCTTTCTGGTATAGCATGCACCCATTATGGTTCTAGCAGGTCAAATAGATCAGGAAAGCGGCGCCGCCTCGTTGAGGAGGTTGAGTGTTTACATGCACTTTTTGTTTTATGTGGATAATTTATTTCTTAGATTTTGTTTTTCATTTTCAGTTGATTTATGTCTGTTGTCGTGATATATATATATATATTTATATATATATATTTATATATATATATATATAAAATCTACTACTAAGTTATGGAACTAGCTTATAGCCGTCAATAAAAAAACCATGAAATATGGAACACTGAGAGTAGACTTTTTGTCTTATAATATTCACATGATTATCTTTTGTTCAAATCAAGACTAAAGATACCATATAGTATGTGGTAATAAAACAAACCTCTGGGGTGATGAATGAGTTGGTTTAGACTACAGGGGAGTAACTGAAACTCTAGCCAAACCAAGGGGAACAACCTGTAATTCTGCCCCCATATTAAGCTGCTAAGTACTGCAGTTTGATTGGAAGACTTCACCTTTGTGGGACCTTTGATTTCCATGAGGGTGTCTGCCCTTAGGGTGTGCTTAGAAGTTTTAGATCGGAAGGGATGCAATGGAAATGGAAAATTACCTAACCACCGGGTGGATTTCTGAGAAGAAAGTATGGAAAAGAAATAAAAACTCAATGTAATTTGAGGTGGTTGTGGGGGCATTGGGTAACTCAACCTGATATATGATTTTGCAGAAGGATATTTTTGTTTAATTTCATCCTGCAGGCTAGCTCTTTTGTATCGCAAATGTCAATTTTTCAGTGCTTTTGCTTATTTTTTTTTAATCTTATTCTTAGCTGATTAATTCACGCCTAGTTGATATGCTTCTTGCTGATTGAAATTGATGCTATGCAGCTCGTGGAGAAGCTTCTCATTTCGGCTGTAGCAGATGCTGATGTTAATGTCCGCCACTCTATCTTTACTTCTCTACATGGAGATAGAGGTTTTGATGAGTATTTGGCACAGGCTGATAATTTGAGTGCAGTATTTGCTGCTTTAAATGATGAGGTATGACTGTTAGACTTTAAGGTTCACAAAGAATACTTGTCCCTGCTTTCCTGGGAACTTAAAAAAAAAAAAAAAAGAGGTTAGGGCTGGTGTGCATAGTACCTGCTTCCCGTAGTGTTATAGCCTACTGAACAAAATATATCATATTTGGAGAGGAGTTCGATGCTGTTGCCTTTTGATCTTAGTTTTGTTTTGTAGGTCCTCAATTTTTCATTAAGCTCTAATGGGTGGGTGAATATTATCTTTTCCCCCGTTTACTTGCTTGTTTTTGGTCAAAGGGTTGAGTCTTACTTGGTGATTATGTAGGATATAACGTTTTCCTCCTGGGTCGTAGCTATCTAGGTGATTGTTTTTCTCTGTTATACCCAAGTGAATGTCTTATGAATTTAGAGGAGGGTGGTGCCCGGCTTGAAAGGTTCTTTTTTGGGTTCAGGGAGTGCATGTGCTTTTTTGCTTCGTCAAAATTCATGTCTTTTCCTTCATTTGTTCAGTGTAAAAATTATGTTCACCTTCCCTAGATGCTTCCTTGAGTTTTTAAAATATTAGACTAACCTGTCCTACTTTTAAGTTTCACAAGGCATTAACTCGGCCTTTTGGTAATTGGTGCTGCATTGAACTAACATATTGGGAGTTTTTAGGAAGAAAGTGCAAAGCTCATCTGACTATTCACTTAATGGAGATGTTTTTGTATAGTTTACAATTCGAGGAAAGAAAGAAAAAAAGTTCTTGCTTGACTTGTATAGAACCATAGTTTCCTGCAATTTGTTCTTGAAGCTGCATCTTCTTACATCCTGTTGACAATTGAGCCTGGTTCTGCAGGATTTTGATGTTCGAGAGTATGCCATTTCTGTTGCTGGAAGGCTATCGGAGAAAAATCCTGCATATGTTCTTCCAGCGCTTCGCCGCCATCTTATACAGTTGTTAACATATTTAGATCAGAGGTATTTTGAAGGGTTTATCCTATTGGTTGATGAATAAATCTCTGATAATATCTTTGGTTATGAGTTGCTTTTATTGGACCTTTTTTTTTTAAAAGAAATTCATTGTCGTTGAATTATCTTTTTATGTTAGCAGTGCAGATAGCAAATGCAAGGAAGAAAGTGCAAAATTACTTGGTTGTTTGATAAGGAATTGTGAAAGGCTAATACTTCCATACATTGCTCCAATTCATAAGGTTTTAACTAGTTGTGATGTTTGAGATAAGTTCTTGTCTTGTTTCATTTTCTACTTTCTTAATAAATTTCTGATTATATCAGGCACTTGTAGCGAGACTTATTGATGTTAATGCCAATACTGGAATTATAAGTGGAGTTCTTGTAACTGTGGGGGATCTTGCCAGAGTGGTGAGAACTTTCCTCCTTTTTATGATATGCTTACTCATTTTTTTCTTCCAAAAACTTACCTAAATATCTTGGGTTCTGACTAGGGTGGTTTTGAGATGAGGCAATACATTCCTGAACTTATGCCTCTAATTGTTGAAGCATTATTGGATGGAGCAGCTGTTACAAAGCGTGAAGTGGCTGTTATTACACTCGGTCAAGTTGTGCAGAGCACTGGGTATGTACTTATGTTTCGTTTGTATGTCAAAAAAAGTTACCTGTTTATTTCTTCATTTGATGAATCCTTTCGGGGTATATATTATTTAACAAACTGTTAAAAGTCATGCATCCCCAAGGCTTAAATAAAATTGTAAAAGAGCACTCCAGAGTCCCTTTGTCTTAAAATAAAAATCTATGGCCTGATGGACCTCACTTTCGTATCCCATAGTGATAGAAAAGATCTCTGGTTAAGACTGGTCTGTTTTGATCCAGCTTTTAACAGCACAAAGCTTTGAAAACAGTACTCGTCCAAATGTTATATTTTAAGAGTCAAGAGGCTGGACAAACGAATGTTTTAATAAAAATATCCCATGGTCAATTGCAAGGCTACTATCCACCTTCACGGTGCTAAACAAAATGACTGTTTGTCTCTGAACTCTGAAAGCAGATAAAACAAATCTCCTGAGAAAGAGGCTCATGAAGCTTACGAGTCTGTGGCAAATCATTTAATTCCATTAAGTGTATTCCTAACAAAATTGTTCAGATTTGAGGGGACTTTAGCCTTCTAAAAGGACAAAGAACATATTTGCAGTGTGTGTATTAGGTAAAGCTTATCAAAGAAGGAATTATATGAGCGATGAAAGATACACTATGAGTAGGATGGGGTATCTTGTCAGGAAGAAGCTCCAAGGCCAAAACTGAATAAGAAAAGAAAATGAAACTAAAAATTAAATGTGCAGGAAAGCTGCCCATTCCCTTTGCATGCTCAAAGGAGATACTCCCTTAAAAAATGTCCCAAGACAAGCGCTGCTTAGAATTCCTAAACAAATCCTTTCCTAAGGTGCATATGAAGACAAGGAAGCTTTTTAGAAATCGGCACCAAATTGTTGCCAAATATTCCAAATTATTTCAAAAAAGACACGTTGCGATAAAGTTCCTGCCCTTTGTCTGGTCAAGACTTTCGGATTGACTGTGAGGAGAAACTGCTTTAAAGAAAATTATTATTTATGAACTCATGTATCATTTGGGAGTGGAGACCGTAAGTAAAAACTGTTGCCAGTTTACTTGTCTTTGTATTTTTTGTATGTGGATTGGAATTTGAATTCATTTTTTTGTTTTCTGCTATATTGATGGATTTCAAATTTGTTTGAATTCATTTTTTTTATTTTCTGCTATATTGATGGATTTCAAATTTGTTTAATTCATTCTTTTATTTTCTGCTATATTGATGGTTTCAAATCTGTGTCATGGACAGTTACGTCATAACTCCATATAACGAGTATCCCCTGTTACTTGGCTTACTCTTAAAATTACTGAATGGTGAATTAGTTTGGTCCACCAGACGAGAAGTCTTGAAGGTAACTTTAGAAGTTAAAACTAAGTATAAAATTCCTTATTCCACATCCACAAATCTGTAACTAAAGTATCCTTGGGTTCCTCAGGTACTTGGGATTATGGGTGCTCTAGATCCTCATGAGCATAAGCGAAATCAACTTAGGTTGCCCGGGCCTCATGGAGAAGTTACACGTCCTGCCAGTGATTCTGGTCAACATATGCAGTCTATGGATGAATTCCCTATGGACCTGTGGCCTTCTTTTGCGTCATCAGAAGACTATTATTCCACGGTAGCTTATGAAAACCCCTCAGGAGTTTTTGGTTTTTACTTTTTATTGTAAGCTTAAAAATATCCTTTTATTATTTCAGGTTGCGATTAATTCCCTTATGCGTATATTGAGGGATCCATCACTTGCCAGCTACCACTTAAAGGTGGTGGGGTCCCTCATGTTCATATTCAAGGTATGGATAAAGGCCTTTTCTTTTTTCTTTTCGGGAGGCTAGGTGTTGAACCAAAAGAGAAACGCATAGAACACATTTTTTTATCCTCCATGAAAATGAAATTTGTTATTTGTGGAGATGCCTTTTTTTTTTTTAAAAAAAAAAAAACTCTTAGTTGATTCTCTTGTCTTTGTGAATGTGAAGCATAATTAAAAGTTCTCTTTCTTTTATTAGATTATATGTTAAATAATTGCTTCAATTCTTAATTTTTGTTGTTCTTGGTGCCAATGTGATTGTATTTCTTCTTTGCGAGGAAAGTCAATGGGACTTGGCTGCGTACCGTACTTGCCAAAGGTTAGTCTTGATCTTGGACTTCGTAATTGATGTTACGTCCTTTCTACCTTCATTCTACGCTTACAATTTTTTTTTTTTTTTTGGTTGCCTTGCCTGCATTTTTGGTGCCACTTCTGTGCACATCTCATAGATGTTTTAAGGAAGATTTTTATTTCTGTTACGCAGAGAGGTTGAATAATTTTTTGAGCCATTTTGGCTTATATTCTTTGGGATGATTCCTTGTCCTCCACTTTCAGTACATTCCTTAACTTTTTCCTTCTTTTAGGTTTTGCCCGATCTATTTCATACTGTCCGTACATGTGAAGATAGCTTGAAAGACTTCATCACATGGAAGCTTGGAACTTTGGTGTCTATTGTGCGCCAGGTACATATCTAGCGTAATAAATCATTATATGATCTGCTGTTTGACTATCCTGTTATATATTATGATGTGGTTTTGCAGCATATCCGTAAATACTTGCAAGAGTTGCTTTCTCTGATATCAGAATTGTGGTCATCGTTCACTCATCCAGCACCAGCACGTCCTTCCCTTGGCTATCCAGTAAGTTTGGCAAATTTTCTAAATTGGTGGATTTTGTAAGGATCTTCACATGTCTGATCTGCATGTTATTGTTTCAGGTTCTCCACCTAGTTGAACAGCTTTGCTTAGCTCTCAATGATGAATTCAGAACATATCTTCCAGTTATTCTTCCAGGCTGTATTCAGGTCCTTAGTGATGCAGAACGATGCAATGACTACACTTATGTTCTTGACATTCTTCACACCCTTGAAGTGTTTGGTGGTTAGTGCTATTTTCTGTAGTATATTATGTATTATGTGTATCTTTTTGACAATTCGTTTGACCATTACGGGTCGAAGAAAGAGCTTATGAATTTGGCAGTGTGCTTTTTCTGTGGGTTTGTGGAGCTCATGGCTGGAGTGGGATAATTTTTGAATCACTGATGTTTTGTTTGTGATGCTAATAAAGCTATTTCTTGAACTTCTTGTCTTTACTCAGACTTTTGTAGTGAAATGGTCATGAGTCTCATGACAAGTGGTTGTAAGCTCATTTCTTGCCTCCAAAATTAATATTTCCGGACAGGTATATAGTAGGGTCAGGCTTTGTCCTTGCTTAAGTTTTGGAGATAATAATAGACCTCTTCGTTATCATTGACCTACATCTTAAGTTTTTGACATGAGTTGGTTATTGGGAGCTCTTTCAGCCATTTTGGTTTAAATGTTTGATCTAGTCTCTGATTTCTTTAATGAATTTACAGATGGATTGGTGACCTCCGTTGAACTAATTTTTATTTACTTTTCTTTTGGGGGTTGTGTTTTGTCTTTGTACTTCACTGTTAGCATTATTTCATAAAGAAGATATTCAGTATTATTTTAGTGCAAGACATTGAACAAAACTTTATTAACTTGGTGCGTAGGTTTTCGTGGGTGTAAGACCTGGTTATTTTGATTTTACTAGACAAACATGAATTAGTTACTTATGTATATATATTATGTGAATAAAGGGTAAACCATATATTCTTTATTATGTAGGGACTTTGGATGAACATATGCATCTTCTACTTCCTGCTCTTGTGCGTTTATTTAAAGTGGATGCTTCGGTAGACATCAGACGTGCTGCAATAAAAACATTGACAAGATTGATCCCCCGTGTGCAGGTAAATTACCATGCCATTCACTGAGTGTACAAATTTAACTTGTTTACGCAAGATATACGTTTTTCTTTTTATCGTTTTTGGTTATGATTATTCTGGTCCGTTGTCAAACTTTTTCTCTTCCATTATCAGGTCACTGGTCACATATCTTCTCTTGTGCATCACTTGAAGCTAGTTTTGGATGGGTCAGTCCTGAGATTCTATTATTTAACTTTATATCAATGTACTTCTCATTTGTTCATAGAGTCTATGGCATTCTTCTCTGTCATTTGGTCTTGTGACTCTAGTAATTTTACTTGTCATTTACAGGAAAAATGATGAGCTCCAAAAGGATGCCATTGATGCACTTTGTTGTCTGGCTCATGCCCTTGGCGAGGATTTCTCACTTTTTGTTCCGTCCATACACAAGCTTTTACTTAAATATCGCTTACGGGTCTTGACTTTCCCTGGTTTTTAATTTTATTTTAGTGTGTAATTGATATCTATTTTGCAATGAAAAGTTTAAGAAATTTTTTTGATAGCAAGTTTTAAGAGAGTTTATGATGCTTCAGCACAAGGAATTTGAGGAAATTGAAGGGCATCTTCAAAGGCGGGAACCATTAATCCTTGGCAGCACAGCTATTCAAAGATTGAATCGACGTCCTCCTGTTGAGGTCATCAGCGACCCTTTGGATGATGTGGAGAATGATCCTTATGAAGATGGATCTGATGTCCAGAAACTAAGAGGCCATCAGGTATCTTTCTCTAAGTGATGTGTTTATAGTTCCAACCTTCTGTCCAATCCTTGGGAAACTGACTGAGCGTGCTCAGTGGATTTTGTTTCACATATATGTCTTCAGTGCTATGACTATGTTTCTTGTACAATGAGTTTTAGAAGAGATCTTTGTCTCGTCTGCCATTCTGAAATGCATACTTTGTGCTAATTCTGCTGATGATCGCAGTCCAAATGAAAGACTGGCAGCTCTATAGTATAAAAATAATTTTGGTTCAAAATCACAAGAAGACATTATGCTGACTTTAGGGGAATCAGGAAGGAGCATTGTCTGGGAAATGAGTTAAGAACTGGAAATAGAATTTATAGGAATAAAATCCTGTATAGTCTGTAGTCTGACACTCTGAAGCTTTTACCCTGTGGCATATTTTTTGTATTAAGGGCTTAAATTTCTTTCACACAGGTCAATGATGGTCGCTTGCGGACAGCAGGGGAGGCTTCTCAGCGAAGTACTAAAGAAGATTGGGCAGAATGGATGAGGCATTTTAGCATTCAACTGCTAAAGGAATCTCCTTCACCAGCCCTTCGAACCTGTGCTAGGCTCGCACAATTGCAGGTTTCAGTGGATTGATATAGCTAATTGACAGAAATTTTTTCCTCATTAATTTCACTTCTGATGTGCTTTTGGCAGCCTTTTGTTGGGAGAGAGTTGTTTGCAGCTGGATTTGTCAGCTGTTGGGCACAGCTGAATGAGGGTAGCCAAAAACAGTTGGTCAGAAATCTAGAAATGGCCTTTTCATCTCCAAATATTCCTCCTGAAATTTTGGCAACTCTTCTTAACTTGGTATACTTGCTCTTCTTTACTTTGATGATGTTAAACACGTCTCTTGAGTCTTCAATGTTTTCATGCATAGATTCAACACGTCTACTTCAATAATGCCAAGGGCGAGAATTAAATCAAAGGATATGTTCTTTAAATGATCTGGCACTGGGGCTTTTAGATGTGATCAATTATACTGCTTCTGATTTGTAATTCAAACTTCATTCTCACAAAAATTATTCTCTCATCTATTTTTGATAATTTCCTGTCTTTCAAGTTCATTTTAGAGGGTTTACTTATTTTTTCTTCTTAAACAAAGAGTTCATCATTGAGGGCCTTTCAACTTTCAAATGCAATTTTCTTTTTTAACTAATTGAAGAAAATGCTTCTGCGGGCTCATGCAGTAGATTTTAAAAGGAAAAGTGCATTTGTCTATATTGCTCGACTCGAATTACATTTTAGGAGATATTATGGTTTGAAAATGACTAAGCAAACTTTGATGCCCAAGTATGCAAATCTTTTTCTTAAAAGATCTAGTTTAAACAAACTTGTCTGTCAAATAACTATCTTCTTTTAAACAAGATCTTGCGCTTAGTCTTGGAGTAATTAGTTCATGTAGGAGGTGTCATTAAGCTAGAGCTGGAATTAAATAGTCAGCAAACTTACTTATTGGTGATTGACAGTTGAAGCCCTTTTTACTCCGTCTTATCTTTCAGTAAATGACTGGTTTTGAAAAATCTTAAGAATTCATTTAATTATTGAACCATACGTGATAAACTTGTGAACAAAATTGTCTGGGAAGATTGGTTCTGTTTTTCAAAAACAAGGGTTTCATGTGATTCGTCTTTTAGTCCTGCCAACTTTAAGATTCATGGGGAAGAAACAAAACTATGGTCTTCTATGCTTTTGTAAATTTACCCTCCTTTTCAATCTACAGGCTGAGTTCATGGAGCATGATGAAAAACCTCTTCCAATAGACATTCGCCTTCTTGGTGCTCTTGCTGAAAAGGTCCATACATTTCTTTATTTTGTGCTTTCAGCACATGCTGCTTAAAACATTGCTTTGCCTTTTCATTTTGTGTCTGTTTCATACATTTTCACATTTCTATGTCATGTTCAGTGTCGAGCTTTTGCAAAAGCCTTGCACTACAAAGAAATGGAATTTGAAGAAGCACGCTCTAAGAAGATGGATGCAAACCCAGTAGCTGTAGTTGAAGCTCTGATTCATATAAACAACCAATTACACCAACATGAGGTTTGTGTGAAGAGAAGTTGCTTCGGATAAATTTTGTTGTAGGCTGTTGCTCTCTAGGTCGACTTCGTTATCCTGATGGATATGGTGAGTTATATTTTCATCCAAACATCTTATTTTGTAGGCTGCAGTTGGGATATTGACCCATGCTCAACAGCACCTAGATTTTCAGCTAAAGGAGTCATGGTAATGCTTTAACGTTTCTATGTTTGCTTCTCTTGCATAAGCAATTTTAGCATGTCACCAGAAAGTGTTGGAAAGATTTTGGGCTTATGAGCAATTCTTTAGGTATGAGAAACTGCAGAGATGGGATGATGCCCTCAAGGCTTATACTGCAAAGGCCTCCCAAGCAACAAGTCCACATCTTGTCTTGGATGCTACTTTAGGTCTGTAGTGATATCCCTACCTTTATTCCTTCGTTTTTGGAGTTACTTGAACGTGCTTTCAAGATGAACCGACTCTTTGTTCTTTAGCTGGTAATCTATGGGGCTGTTAATGCTTCAGTTGTTGTTACTATGATTCTATTTGACTATTTATTGAATTAGAAATAGAACTAAATACAAAAACGTGCATGCACATGATTGTTCTATATCCCATTTCCAAGTCCCAACTATATTTAAAATAGCTTTTAGTATTAAAAATTTGAAGTGAAGAATTTTTAGGATATTGCGATCAAATTCTTGCTGTAGTCAGCAAGTGGTTGATATGTGGAGGTGGAGTTAAAGGAAGGTTTTTATCCGGATCATCAACCAGGATTTTATAGCTTCTTAGCATGTGTGCGTGGATACAAAACACATCATTAGAGGGAAATAGTTGGAAATTGTTGCTTATGAATGGTACAAAATGTTTTTCTTTTTTCCCCCCTGCAGAAGAAAAAAAAGGCCTTTAGGATTAAGTGAATGAGTTGCGTGACAGAGGATGAGATATCATAATTGGCCAAAACAATTTACGAGTTGAAATCAAGACTATAAAGACCTCCTTCATATATGCATTTATGTATGCATAATAACATTAACAATTAACACTGCTAAATGCTAATAATTCTGATAGTAGTAGCAATAATCAATTTCCACCACTCTAAAAAATACATTAGAGAACCTAACAGAAGGTGAAGTAGATAACTGTGTTCCATCTAGAAGTGGATGAAGTTGACCTTATGTATATTCTTTAATAGAATGTGCCTTCCCTTTTCCTATTCCAATGCCATTTTTTAAACATGGAAGCTACTCTATATTACAAATTTATTTGTGTTTTTATGTAAAAGGACTTACTCTTGCTTTGTTAGTCTGCCTTGACACAATTATTTTGATGATCTTTGAGCTTGGAACTTCCTTTGCAGGACGAATGAGATGTCTTGCTGCATTGGCTCGCTGGGAGGAGCTGAATAACCTATGTAAAGAATATTGGACCCCGGCTGAGCCAGCTGCTCGTCTTGAAATGGCGCCAATGGTTTGTTTTATATAAACCATATTACTTTCTAATTTTTCAACATGTGCGTAAGTTTTTTACATGATTTGTGTTAGGCTGCAAACGCTGCTTGGAACATGGGAGAATGGGACCAAATGGCTGAATATGTGTCTCGATTAGATGATGGTGATGAAACAAAACTTAGAGGATTAGGGAATACTGCTTCCAGTGGTGATGGAAGCAGTAATGGTACTTTCTTCAGAGCTGTTCTCTTAGTTCGTAGAGGAAAGGTACTGGCTTGCTAGGGACATCTACTCTCGATTTTCCTGTGCTGAAAAATTTTACTCTTGCTGATCTGAATATATTGGCAGCATGATGAAGCACGGGAATATGTTGAAAGGGCTAGAAAATGTTTGGCCACGGAGCTTGCTGCTTTGGTGAGTATGATTCATAAACTTTTCTTTCTTGTTTATTCCTAGGATAGTGGACTCAAATTTCCAAGACTATGTGGACAACAGAAGTTTTAAAAGGGGGTGGGAAGTTTTACTATTATTCTTGGAATCTCTGCTGTTAGTCGGATAGGCAAAATCATGGTAGTATACTCTAGGCTGATGTGTTGAAGTCAAATGCTTTTGTTTCCTCATTTAATTCCTTTTTTGTGAGGCATTATTTTTCATTTATGTGGCTGTTGTTTCTTCTTTGCTGATGTTAATTGATTTTCTGTGGCTTACTTCCTTTACATCTTGTGGCTACTTTTTAGAAATAAAACAAGAAGTCTCTATGTAACTATTCTCTGAAATTCTTCCCGTCACCTATATTGTTCTAAATCTGTACTCATTTATCTGATAAGTGGTGCTAGATCTTAAAGCGGAAAAGGGAAAAAGATTGGGTTCAGTTCATCATGAATGTTGATTTACTTGGTTTTACTAATGCTGGAGTTGTCTCCATATCACTAGTGTTTGTGTTTCATGTATATCCTCTGCATTGCTGTAAAGGATGGATAGGTCAAAAACAATGGGACTTCACCTCTTCAGTGATCTCTCTCTCTCTCTAAAATTTAAATCAATTTATAATTTGTATTTTGTTGCGGCATTGTAAACTGCTTAGAATTATTATTTGGACCATTTTTCCTTGTATACTTGTAAACTATGCTGATTGCCCAATACTGACGAAACATCATTTGATGCACCACTGGCTGACAATGCCTGCTTATGCTTAGTCAGTGTGATATTCTTTTGGTATTACTAGTAGAGTTTTATTTTTATGAACTCCTTTCTACTGCATAGAATGTTGTATATTCTCATCTTCTCTTCATTTCAAGGTCTTGGAGAGCTATGAACGTGCTTACAGCAATATGGTTCGTGTTCAGCAACTGTCAGAGCTAGAAGAGGTTTGTGCTTTTGTAGTCAGAAATTTAACTTTTGGTGTTTTTCTTTATTCTAAACTTGTTAAATTTAATGCGGGAAAATATACTCTTGCCAGGTAATTGATTACTGTATCCTTCCAATGGGAGATCCTGTTGCTGAAGGGCGACGAGCTCTTATTCGCAATATGTGGACGCAGCGTATACAAGGAGCAAAACGCAATGTTGAGGTCCACAGCTCTTCCCTGTGAAAAGTGCATAAACATAAAACTAAGCATGGAAGTGTTTTGTGCACGCTATCAATTGAAAGCCTGCATATAACCACTGCATATGATTGTGATCACAGTCCGACTTCTAAGTTTTGACTAGATGCCTACAATTGTGTTTTTTTGAAAGTTTTGGGGATTGTGATATAGATAATTTGTAAGAACGTTATGGGCACTAATCTTTGGCTTCACTTGAGGTTAAAGAGGCCAAAGAAGTGGTAAACATGTTTCACTTATCATTTGTTACTTTTAGTAGTTAATAGTTAATTATTCATTAATCTACAATAGGTCAATGGTTAATGCCTTTATTCGCTTGCTCATGTTGGTTAATGGTTAATGATTCTTGTGTTTAGTTGCAGATTCTTCCTATGAATCACGTGGGTTTATTGATGGTTAATAGGCTTAAGTCAAATGAATTTTCACTTAAACTTTATGAAGCTTTATTTTCAGTTATGTCCAGGAGGGGAATTTCTTGCTTAATGACTGAATTAGTGATTGGAAGATTATTTGCAAAGCCATTACTTAACCCTTTTTGTTTGTCATCTTCTTGTCTCCTGTTGTGTGCTCTTTGTAGTGATTGTGTGGCTGTGCTACTCTTATCATTTTCTTAATATGGTGACCGGTTTCTGGTTCTGTTTTAGGAACAATGTGAAATTTTATATCGCCTTTAAGAGGAAGTTCGGGCCAAGTACTGTCACTTGTCTAATTATTTCCTTTCATTGAATGTATAGGTTTGGCAGGCACTTCTGGTTGTTAGAGCACTTGTACTGCCTCCTTCAGAAGACATTGAAACTTGGCTCAAGTTTGCTTCACTTTGCAGAAAAAGTGGGCGCATTAGTCAGGCTAGATCTACTTTAGTTAAACTCTTGCAGGTTTGTGGTGTTTCTCTAAGAAGGTTGTTCTGTTAATTATCATTCATCTTCGCTTCACTATTTTCTTCCCCTTTCTTTTTCAGTATGATCCTGAAATTTCTCCTGAAAATGTACGATACCATGGCCCTCCACAAGTAATGCTGGCGTACTTAAAATACCAGTATTCACTTGGTGAGGATCTGAAGCGTAGGGAGGCTTTTGTCAGGCTGCAGGTATGATATATCTCCCTTTGCATAATAGTTACATGTACTTTAGTTACCACTAATCTCTGGCCTGCTGCTTCAAAACCGTTTGGCACAGACTTTGGCTATGGAGCTTTCGAGTTCATCCAGCATGCAACCAGTTACACCATCAGGCTTTGCAAATGCAGCCAATCCAGGTGTTCCTCTCCTTGCTCGTGTGTTTCTGATACTTGGATCTTGGCAGTGGTCACTTTCGCCAGGGTTGGATGATGAGTCCATACAAGGTTCTTGGACGTTTCAATTTCAACTCTGAGATGAAAAGGATTTCAATAGCTTCTCTGATTATGTTTTCACATCTGTAGATATACTTGCTGCATTTACAAAGGCTACTCAGTATGCAAATAAATGGGCCAAAGCTTGGCATAAATGGGCATTGTTCAATACCGCAGTGATGTCCCATTACACTGTAAGAGGTTTTCCTGAGGTAGCAGCACAATTTGTTGTAGCAGCTGTCACTGGATATTTCCATTCAATAGCATGTGGTGCCAATGCTAAAGGTGTTGATGATAGTTTACAGGTATGCCACATTATCCGTTGCAACATGAAACCATGCTGATGTCTTGGGGGATTGCTGGAACTGTTTGTATCGATATTTTTGCTTTGGTTGTTATTTGGTTTCTTTCTTCTGTTCTTTTTGGTTGTAATTTTAATATTTTTAAATATGGAATTCTTCCTTTTTATCTTATTATAAAAATCTTCTAATTAAACAGAAGAACTCTGCTTCTCCCATTGTTTGGCGTGCGGGAAAGATTAATAAGATTAGGGGTACATCAATATTGGGCTCATTTAAATGTGCCATTAACCTATCTTAGATTATCTACATCTTTACATCTGGTTATCGCTGTGAGTAATGCTATAGGTTTGCTTTTGCTTTGGAATCCGCTTTGGTGGTTGTTTTTAATATACTAGAGCCCTAATTTTAATGCTTTTTGTACTTGATTCAGGATATATTGCGGCTTCTAACGTTATGGTTTAACCATGGTGCTACAATAGAAGTTCAAATGGCCCTAAAGAAGGGGTTCTCCCTTGTCAACATCAACACCTGGCTAGTAGTTCTTCCTCAGATAATTGCCAGGATACACTCTAATAACCATGCTGTAAGAGAATTGATACAGTCACTTTTGGTGCGAATTGGGCAAAGTCATCCACAGGTTTGGGACTGATGTTGAATTTGGACTTACTACTGATAAGTAGCGCTCCGGATGCTGGAATTTTGAACTTGCATGAAGTATCTAATTTTCCTATTAGATATTTCTATGTTCTAAATGGGTGCTTTGGTGCGCATATCTCTAGGTGGCAATTGGGTTCCTCCATCTGTACTGTGTTCCATTTGTCTCTCCCCCCCCCCCCCCCAAAAAAAAAGGGGTGTTGAGTGTGATATGTGACTTTGCAACTAATGCTCCTAAATAATTCTTATGGCCCATTATGGATAATAAAAATAATAAACTAAATGTGACAAGCCTCTTTGGGCGACTGGGAAGTTGCATAATTTAATCAGTTGTTTAAGGCATTTGATTTGAGCAATTTGCTGATAATTACATAGATTTCCTTAGCCAAGAAGATTTCGTCCCACACAGGCTTGCAAACTACTTCTAAATGAATTTTCTAATGAAGTTTTACTGGAGGCAGTTGTACTTTGTAAACAATAATTAATGATTCAGAATTAAAAAAAGCATTAAGTTGAAAAGCCTTTTGAATTTGAAAGATGGCACTCTAATTGGTTGAAATGTCTGATGGGACTCTGATCGTGTCAGTTTTCTGTATGTCAACTTTCTTTTCTTGATATAACGGTTTTCTTTTCTTCTTTTTTTCCCTCAGCTGGTAGCATTTGGATGACTATTTTAGTGTTTCTAATGTTCATGCTGATTTTATTTTTGTTAAGCTTATGTGATATTGCCATTTATTTTTATCTGTAGGCTCTCATGTATCCACTCCTTGTAGCGTGTAAATCAATAAGCAATTTACGCAGAGCTGCAGCTCAGGAAGTTGTTGACAAAGTTCGGCAGCGTAGTGGTGTTCTTGTGGATCAGGTGTGATAATGATCCATCTACAGTTTTTTTTTTGGTCATCGTTATTTCCTAATTATTTATAAGCTGCTTTTCTTCAGGCTCAACTTGTTTCGCAAGAATTAATTAGGGTTGCAATTCTTTGGCATGAGATGTGGCATGAAGCCCTGGAAGAAGCTAGTCGTTTATATTTTGGTGAACATAACATAGAAGGGATGCTAAAGGTGTTGGAGCCATTGCATGAGATGCTTGAAGAAGGCGCTATGAGAAACAATGTCACAATAAAAGAGAGAATATTTATTGAGGTTGTGCCAGCATCTTGACTTATTTGGTAGTCGAGGATTAAGATGTTCGTGCATGTTTTTCGTATTACCCTGGTTATGTATTTGTTTTCATATGCATAAAAGCTTTTCAATTCTGAATTTTTAAAAAGTTGAAATCCCGTCACTTCAAATTCAAATATTGAATATGAATTTGTCTATATTTTCTTGTTATTTCAGGCCTATCGACAGGAGCTGTTAGAGGCTTATGAGTGCTGTGTGAAATATAAGAGTACTGGGAAAGATGCTGAGCTAACCCAGGTTTGAAATTTGCCTGTCTAGATTTTTTATTTAGTTCCTCATTGTGAAGAAGGTCCTGGGTTGTTTGGACTTTTTGGTATAGGTGATACAGGGTATATATTTACCTCTCTGGCCTTGTTTTGATAGTTAAAGCTTTTGGGATGAATTGGTTCTTGATGTGAATTACAATTCACTTATGAATAAGAATGAGATTCTAGACGTTCTTTTCCATATTGGATCGCAGTGGAGAAGAATAAATCAAAATAGCTTCCTTCCTAGTCTCTCCTGGCTTTTTTAGATATTATGCGGCAGGTGCATTTATTAGGACTGAATGAAGGAAAGAAATGTTATGTGAAATAAGCATACATTCGTTCATGCAGATTTTCATCTGTCAAAGAAATTTTAAAGCTTGTTTCTATTATTTTCCTGGTTTAAATTGATTTTTTGAAATTATCACTTGATCAGGCGTGGGATATCTATTATCATGTGTTTAGAAAGATAGATAAGCAGCTCCAAAGTCTTACAACCTTGGACTTGGAGGTAAGAGTGATGGTTACATGTATATTTATTCACTGTCATTGTCATGGGGCTAATACACTCTTCCTATTCATAGTCTGTCTCTCCGGAATTGCTTGAATGCCGCAATTTGGAGCTTGCTGTTCCTGGGACATATGTAGCTGGTAAATTGCTTTATGATCTTCCAAAAAAATATGCTTGCAGTAATGTGGATTTAGTCTACTAATCATCCATGACCATATTTCAGATGCATCAGTGGTAACAATTGCATCATTTGCACGTCAACTTGTGGTTATAACATCTAAGCAACGACCCAGGAAATTGACCATTCATGGGAGTGATGGTGAAGACTATGCTTTCTTATTGAAGGGACATGAGGATTTACGCCAGGATGAACGTGTCATGCAGGTACCTCATGGTTGTTGTCCTACATGCTGCCTGTATAATTTGGCATCTGGGAACTTTTTCTTTGGGATCATTCATCTTGACAAGTTGGTAACTGACTTGTTATTTTTTGCTAGCTTTTTGGCCTGGTGAACACTCTGCTCGAGAATTCTAGGAAGACGTCTGAGAAAGATTTGTCCATTCAACGATATTCTGTAATTCCTTTATCTCCAAACAGTGGGTTGATCGGATGGGTCCCTAATTGTGACACCTTGCATCATCTAATTCGGGAGTACAGGGATGCTAGGAAGGTCAGATAGAATAGCTGCTTTTATATGCTCATTGTTCCTTGTAGCATCTAGCTTTCTTTTAATTCTCTTATGCTTTTGTGATCTGGGTTTGATTGTAGTGAGATTGTCATTAATATAATAGTGTTTCCTAGTTTTAATCACTTGAACATTTTCCCCCTGCTGTACAGATAACCTTGAATCAGGAACACAAATATATGCTCAGTTTTGCACCCGACTATGATCATTTGCCTCTTGTAGCTAAGGTTGAGGTGTTTGAGTATGCTTTGCAAAATACTGAAGGAAATGACTTGGCAAGGGTATGTAATATTTTCAAACACTACCTGGTATATGGTCTCCTACAGCATGCACTTAATTCAAGGGTCACAATGTTCTGTTTTCTAGGTGCTTTGGTTGAAAAGTCGAACATCTGAGGTATGGCTTGAGAGAAGGACAAATTACACTAGGAGCTTGGCTGTCATGAGTATGGTGCGTGCTTAATCATATTCTATACAATGAATTGAAATTTTGACTTAAGACTTATTGCCACATTCTATAATTACCGTGCAGACTCCATCATGTTTTAATTTATAACTGTGAAAGCATTTATTATGTGGTCTGAAGAGGTGAATATTTGGTTTGCATGTTACAGAGGATCTAAGCCTTCAAGTCGCCAACCATTGCTTTTCTTCTTCTTGTTATTTTGGGTGTTTCTGAACTTATTTCCTTTTAGTAGCATCAAAATGGCTCACTTTCCATTGAAGGATATATTTTTCGTGTGTTTTGTCTCACTCTTTATGGTCCTCATTTATCGCTTCTGCCATATTTTTACTTCCTTCTTCTATGTGTTTTGCTACGATAGAGTATTTATTTAAATTTTATTGTTAGCGCTTTATGTGGGATCTGATTGGCGGGTTTGTTTCCTTCAGTCCCTTATGTAAATGCATTTGCACTTTTTCCAATTTGAATGCATTAACCAGAGAAGATCATACTCTGATTTTCTATGCTTTGAACGGTAAAAAGAGCTTGTTGTAATGCATGGGTTTCCTATTATTGAAGTTCATAACTTCAAGAAACCGACTTATTCATCCCTCCTAGACTGATGAAGATTTAAGTTTATGATTTATACTAATAGTTGGGTTCTGCAGGTCGGTTACCTCCTTGGCTTAGGTGATCGTCATCCAAGCAACCTTATGTTACACCGGTTTAGGTAACTGACAAAAACTGAAAGATAATTTAAGCTAGATTGACAGAACTAGTTAATTTAAAATTTTGAGGTATCTAATTGTTCTCTTGTTCTGCAGTGGGAAGATTTTACACATAGATTTTGGAGACTGTTTTGAAGCATCGATGAATCGTGAGAAGTTCCCTGAGAAGGTGCTCAAGAATCTGTTATTCTTTGTTTTCTGAGATTATTCAAATTCTTGATATGTTATTGTTTCTTATCTTGCTATTTCCGGATCAGGTTCCTTTTCGCTTGACAAGGATGCTTGTGAAAGCTATGGAAGTTAGTGGTATTGAAGGAAACTTCCGCTCAACATGTGAAAATGTAATGCAAGTTCTGCGATCTAATAAAGATAGTGTTATGGCTATGATGGAGGTAAAATTTTTCTCCCATTCTCATTTCTCTGCTGTGAAAAAATTCCAAAACGGGTATAGATTTGAGAGACTAAGAACACCCCATTCTTATGAATTTACAAGGTAATGTTCATTGTGTTATTTTTTGGAGTAGGGCCAAGATATGCACGTGTTGAGCATAAAAATGCGTATTGTTTAAGGGTGAAAAAAAAAAAGTATCGCTATTTCTTTATTCATCTTTTCTAACCGTAGCTTTTTTAGCACACCAGGGTAATTTATTCATTATATTAAATCATCTCGTCTTATGGTCTCAATTGGATGATTAGGTTGATTAATTGTTCTTCCTGCCCTCAGGCCTTTGTACATGATCCTCTCATCAATTGGCGTCTTTTCAACTTCAATGAAGTTCCACAAATGTCGATGCTTACCAGTAATCATGTACCTGCTGTTGTGAATACTGAAGAATCTGCCACAAATAGAGAGCTTCCTCATCCTCAACGAGGTGCTCGTGAGAGGGAACTTCTTCAGGTATTTTTAACGTTTTTCTTTTTGGTTCGTTTTTTTATGTTTATTATGATGATAATTGTTTTTACTTTTACATATAGGCTGTCAACCAGCTTGGTGATGCTAATGAGGTCCTGAATGAGCGAGCGGTAGTTGTTATGGCTCGCATGAGTCATAAGCTTACAGGACGGGACTTTTCAACTTGTTCTTCGGTTTCATCTGGCTCTATACAACATGCAGTAGATCATAGCAGCTTAATTGCTGGAGACACTCGTGAAGTTGATCATGGCTTATCAGTGAAATTGCAAGTTCAAAAGTTAATTAACCAAGCAACCTCACATGAAAATTTGTGCCAAAATTATGTCGGGTATGATTCCAAACTCATCAGTTTTCTTGTGTTGTTATTTGTCCTCTGCTTTTTGGAGTGACTAATCTGCAAGCCATATTAACCAGTCCCTCCCTCCTTTTTCCCCCCCTGAATCTCTAGCTTTCTTCCTAGCAACACATTTATGTTGGTAAAACTTTTGAACATTGATGCTAACCGTTTCAGAAGTTGTCGACCCATAATGTCATGTTTACTGGCAAGCTCATGAAGATGGGATAAAAAGGATTGCCCATCGTGGAATGCATCTAGCATAATATGATGCAAATGATGTCTAATACGTTTGAGTTCTTAAGTGTTTGTTTTTGGATATTGACGTATAACTGGGATGCGCTGTAAATAGATGTGTTGTGGAGAATGATGTCTTTCGCAAGGATTCCTCTATCATGAAAAAGTTGATTAATTTAGATGTTAAATCATATTGCCGTCTTTATTCTAAGGTGTCATGAACTGTTCTTTTTTGGCATCTAACTCTAGTAACTTAAACAGGAAAATTATCAGAAAATTAATGTGTATTTTGCCAGAAACTTAGGGTTGACACAGTTTAGATCGGTGTTCTGTTGTGACCAACTGGATGAGCAACCTTCCAAGTGTCAGAGCCAGATTGGGTCAAACTAATTCCCCCCCCCCCCCACCTTCTTTATTTGAGATTAACTATACTGTTAATACGTGGCAGGTGGTGCCCTTTCTGGTGATCCAGAGGAGCAGAGTATATATTGTACATGTTGTACATAGTGAAATCCTTTCTTCTCCGAATGTATAATTTGTAGCATATGATGTGGTGATTTTACCTGCCTTGTACAGTCATTTATTTCCTGCCAGCTCATAAGAAATGGTGTAGGATTTAAGCAAATGCTTCATCCTTGTAGGTTAGATATTATATTCGATTAGGTCTTCTGTAAATGTCCTTTCCCTCTCTAATGCTAAACCCACGAGGTGCATAAGGTTTTCGCTGGAGATTCTAGCAACGAAACCATTGTGATTATTATTGTTGGAAATGAATAACTTAAATGTTATTGCTAAAAAGAAAAAATGTTATTGCTTCATTTTAAAATATTAAAATTAATTGAATCAAAACCTTGAATACGTGAACAGTACTTTATAGCCCAAAAAGGCAAATAGTTCTTGTATCCTTGGTGAGAAAATATATCAAGTATCTCACTTTTCAATGCAGTATGATTTGGTTGAAAACTCGAGACATTTTTATATTATTATTGGAATATATGAACACTTTATAAGAACATTAGGGAAAGGAACTGGATCGAATGGTCCGACCAGCTTCACTGTATTAGGGTTGAACCCTCATTAAATTGAAATTCATAATCAGCTAAACTACCTATTGGTGTCTATCTTGGCAATGTTATTTCATTAATAAAAATTTCATATATTGTGATGTTATTATGTTTAATAATTAAACTTGTTATGAATTTATTTTTAACAGTTTTTGCCAGAAGAATTTATGTTTAACATATATTATCTATGCATATAATTATTTTTAGGGTTAAGGTGCTGGATATTCTCTGGTACTGTTACATTCACTATCATAAAGTTTTTTTTTTTCAAGGAGCGCCAAGTTTTTTTTTTTGTCTTGTTCCTGGATGTACTAAAAAATATTTAGATGTTGAATGCATTTAAAAATATTTTGAGATGTTAAATGCATCAAAAAATACTTTATAGTAACAGACATCTGAAAAAAATATTTTAAGTGTGGGATGTATAACAAAATATTTTAGGATGCTAAATGTATTTAAAAAAATATTTCGAGTGCATTTTATTTTTATTTAGTTTTGACATCGCACCATGGGAAACGCAAACAGTAAATCTCATCTAACTTCTGAAAAATTGACGTCAACCAAACTACGAAAATCCCTACCCCTAATATGTAGCCGTGCTACTACACGGAAGTATGAATAATCACTCCGTTACTACAATATGCTATACCCCAAAATCCGAGGGCAAAGCAAGGCTTTTTCGAACAAGATCGCAATACTTAAAAAAGTATTTGAATGTTCTCATAATAACTTTGTATAAGTATTTATTTACTTTATTTTGTACATCGTAAAATTTTTTTCTCTCTTTCATCCAAACACTTTTTTCAGTTGTCCAAACAGGTTTATTTCCCATGAAAATAGTACTGCCCGGGAGTATACACGTGCAAGCCAAAAGTCTACTAAGATCTATACTTACAACCAGAAATTCATGTTATGCCCGTTCTAGCAAGGCCTTTTAACATGTAGTAGCCATTACCAATAGTGATCCATGATGAAGAGACGCTTTTCAAGCCACCAGGCTAGTCATTTCAATCGTGAAGATCACACATTGGATGGAACCTCCGGCGTGGTTGAAACGCAGGGTGTGGTAAACCAGGTTGCCCCAAAGGAGAAGGTACACCAAATCCTGGAATCCGGTCATAGTCTCCACCCACCATTGAAGGGATTCCAAATGGACTCGGGTCTCGCCGGATTCGATAGTATGTTGGGTTATGATTTGGAATGACGATTGCTCTATCAAGATGACGCTTTGAATGCTGCATTGCTACCCACTCCCTAGCAAACCAAGCCTTGTATGATTTATTTCCTAGTTCTAGTTTCTTCTGTCCGACCAATTCCTCATACTTCTGCTTCCATAAGTCATCATTTGAGGACAAATATCTCATTTCTGAATATGTGCACGCTATTCTGGCGATATCAACACCATGAAGATACTCCAAAACCTTGAGTTTAAGTTCTGTTGGGAGGCGCATAAAGCATGGCGGAGAACCCAATCCAGATTTTTCACAGAGATCAATTAAGAGCGGCAATGCAAGCCCATCTTTGACCATCTTCCATAACTCAAAAACCTCTTTCTCATGGGTATAGACACTCGAAATTTTGTTATCATTCGAATCAGATTTTGCCAGCATCAACCCTAAAGCGGGAGCAAATTTACGCTTATCGATGACTACTCTGCACAAACCAGAGCCCCCAACCGACAAGGAGCCGTACACATTAACAAAATGCCCCAAATTCTGAAATTTCAATACCACAGTTTCGGTCGAATCAGAACCATTAGTTAGGATTTCAGGCAAAGAATATCTTACAGATAACGTCGAAGTCGTCGACGGCCCATGATCCAGAATATTCGAGTAGCCAACCGCCATGCCTGAAACCCTATCTAACAAGACAAAGCCAGATTCCAGAATAATGGCATGAATAGAGACGACCAACAGCTTTACATCATTACGATCACTACTCAACGTCTCCCTAAGCACCCTTTTCACGAAAGAAGGTTCAGAATCGCGCTTCCCCATCACCTCAACAGACCCGTCAACAATTTCCATGCTCTCCGAAACCGCGGGCTGTTGTTCTGAGTCAGCAATATCATCGGCCATCACATCAGTCTCTCCAGCCTCCATCTGCCCTTCTGATGAATGTTGATTTGGGGTTTTTTGCATGATATGATCGGTGTGTTTGGCCTCCGATGGTCCAGGCTTGTGCACTAGTGGGATTTCAGAGATGAAGGCATTGGAATTGAGAGAGTAGAAAACGAGGTCACCGCTGGCTATGCCAATGGAGTGCAACGATTCTTCTGGGGAGGAAGCATTGATTTCGTCCTTCCGATTGAGCGAGAGATGCAGAGAAGAGGAGGGGGCTGAGATGGCTCGAGATACAGTTTCCTTTGAGTTGCTGCAAAGAACATGAATCCGGAACCTCGATTTTTAGGGTTTCTTTGGATTCGAGAGATCTGATTCTTAGCTTCATGGCTCGAGCTTCCAAAGGATTACAATCGAATTGAAATGAAACTTGTCTATGAAGTATGAAGTACAATGAACGATTTTGTCTCCCTACCTCCTGCAGCAAGTCGGTGCGTGACTGCGGATGCCATAGGATAACGAAAAATGTCATCTATATGTTTTTTTTTTTTTGGCCAGCGAAAACTGTCATTTATTAGTTATTACACGCTACTAATATACCAAGATATGTATTTTTCTTGTTAGGAATTTTAATTTACACTAAATAAAAAATTTCAAGATAAAATAATTTATTGTTTAAATTTTTTTTTAATACGAGATCACAAATTAAAGAATAGAATAAACTTTTTATTATGTTTTCTTTTGTATGCATAAGAGTAACCAATTTACTCCCTTTTATGTCCAATGAAAGTGACTTTTTAGAAAAATAATTTGGTGCAAACTATAAGTTATTGACAGTAATTAATATTTATTTATTAATTTTATTCTTGTAATTAATGCTTAAATATATCAATTCCTAATTTTTCCCCCATATCTCATTTAATATGGATAAAATTAAAAAAAATCAAATTGAGATAAATTTAATGAATTTACCGCCCTTAATTATGATGAATTAGTAGTGTTTGGGAGGATTCATAAAATTTCATTTCATGCTCCGTAATATGTTTTTTTGGGCAATTCTATGCTTCTGAAATTAGATAAGGGATTTTATTTTAGTCTAAATCAAAATGTTATTACTCCTCTTATCTTAAATATAAAATCCATTTTATAGTATTGAGAGAGTTTTTTCTTTTAATTTACACTCTCCTTTAAAATTACAAATATTACTTTATTTATGTCATTCCCAGATTTACAAATAACTTTAAATTTTTTAAATAATGTGTTGAATAGTTATAACCAAATAACACAATCATATGACTTCTTCAATCATTCCAATTAATTAGCGAAAAATTCATTAAGGATTGCATCAACATCCCATATCCAGTTGGTTTCGAGTCCAGAGAGTTGCATCCACCAATCTAATTAAGTTCATGTCGTTCTCATGCAAATTCACGTTTGAGTATTACTCTCTTCAGAGTTCTCAAGACACATTTCACTGCTTGGGAACCACCTTGTAATCTATTGCTGGTTGAAAAAAGGTGAGAGCTAAGGAGTAAAACTACCACTCTAGTGAATGACATAAATACATAATAATTACATACTTTTTTTTCCAGCAATAATTACATACATTTAATTACAGAATTACAGTAAGCCATTTACATATCGCCCCTGAAAAAGG
This sequence comes from Neltuma alba, assembly GCF_004799145.2. NCBI lineage: Eukaryota > Viridiplantae > Streptophyta > Magnoliopsida > Fabales > Fabaceae > Neltuma > Neltuma alba. The sequence goes on along the minus strand of NW_021636777.1, from coordinate 35,423 downwards.
GACCACTGAGGAATGAGCTGGAGAAAGTGCCTCCACCGTTGGGGAAAAGTGTGAGTAGACAAATAAGGCCAAGGACAATACCCCAGGCAAACCTGCTTTCCCCCAAAGGAGAAATCTCATCCTTTGCTGGTATTTCTTCCCACCTCTTAGGAAGGTTGCAAATAACCCCCATGCCAAACACAGGACACTACCACTCAGGCCACCGATACCGAGCAATAACGAAGTGGCGAAGGATAACACCGCGGCAGTGCTTCTACCAAACATGGCTTGTGCTATGCGACCTCCTTCCAGTCTTCCACAAGGCAGCAAGTTCAAAGAAGTAACCACCATCCCTGGAGAAGCATAGTATTATACATCTCACGTTATTACATCTAGGAGGGCATTGCCCAACTAATTTCTACGCCGAGCATATAGAATGTTAGAACAATAATAGACAAGCCAGAAGAAACTTACCTAGCAGCCCTGCAAAAGCAAGTGGGTCAACAGGAACTCCAACACCTTCCACAGCATAGGGCAGCACATTTCCAAGATCATCCGTGTAAGGCCCAATGACAAATTGGACGAAAGAAAGAAGAGGGTTGTTATAGAAAAATTGAGGCCTTATATACCTGCACAAGTAACAAGTAGAGAGTTAAAATCATGGGAATCAGTCTCGGTTGAGCATGTTGGCCCTTGAAGTGACGTAATGCATGATTTATATAGCAAAGATCAGAGAAATCTTGGTTTTGCCTCGTTGGATTCATCATTTTTCATGAATTTGTAATCTTTCACCATTTAAATTCATCAACATACAAGTCTCTGTTAATGCATAGAAGTTGAGTTCCAACACAATTTCATAATTATCAATTCAAAAACATGATCCTTGACCCAACAAGAAGAGGCACGTTTCACTTTCCCTTTTTGGATGAAGAAAAAGTATCACCAAACGGTAATACTTTTAATAAGTACTCACATGGCATTATCGCCCCCATTGAAGCTTCCATCAGCAACAAAAGCAGCAACAGCGAGCACTAATGAAGTCAGATATGCACTAGCTGTACGGGCCACGGGAATATCAAAAAGAGCTTTCTTGCTTGGCAAGAGGGACTCATAGTTGTTCATCACTCCTAAGCACCCCGTCCAATTAGATGGCACCAAGAAAGAAGGGCTAAGTTTAACACCATACCGAGCTGCTGTTACCCTGGTAGCTATCTACATGATGAGAAGGATACAACCAAAGTATAAATAGCATGCCAAAGAAAATAAACAAATCTACAAGATACAGTAGCGCCAAAGGTGTGCATAGCTATCCCTGAAACAAATAACTGACATACTACAGCATGCATGATTTTTATTTTTACAAAATACATTAACTATCAGCATACGTGGGGTCTGTTGAATACAAGCTAAAATCGAATAGTGACAGGTTTTTAATGATTGGTATTCGGTAAAGCTATCTACGACTAAAGTAACACAGTAAGAAGAACCTGCAAATACTTTCTCAACCTCAGATATCTCGTTCTGCAAGGCAATGTTAAGGATATACAAAATATTCATTGCTTTAGCTACATACTCATTATTAGACTAGACATCTATGCAGTTTATCCAACTCTTTCTGTTAAGGTTGATGCAAAACTTCACGAATGTCTTACCTCAGATACTCCCAGAATAGTTACGAATCCACCAAATAGAGGCACAACGTTAGCTAAGTAGTCATCAAATGTCGCATCAGGTTTAAGGAAGAAGCCGCTCATCAGAGCAATTGTTCCAAAGGTGGTAACACCTAATGCTATTGCACTAAGATAACCAAAAGGAGTGCTCAACTTAGTTGTCTCAAACTGAAGGTCCATTTCTGATTTGGGTTGCACCACACAGGCCTGAATACAAATGAATTTTAGGTTATGGCATTCGTTGCGAAAAGGAAAAGAAGAATCTTTTGGGGAAAAAAATATTTGGAAAAAAAGATTTAAGTCCCTAAGAGTTTTAGAAAATGGCATAAAGTCAAGATTTAATATCAGGACATAAAGCATGCATATAAGTGGACTCGATGTTTGACTACAAAATAATCATTAGACAACTGAACACTTCCGAGTCTTGTGGTCAAAAGGTTATTCCACTGCTAGATAAGATAATGCATTATAATATAGACAGCAAATTTTACTTTCAGTTCATTGTGGAGTACCTGTTTTGTAATGTCATTTGCTTTCTCTTCAATGAACCATAATACCACATCTCGACCTGCTGCCTCAGATAGCTTTTTTTCCAACTTGGGAATTACCTCATCAATGGGTCTCCTCAAATTCCCAATAAATATGCCCCCATCTCCAAACCTCCGAACATCAGTTGCAAAAAATGTATCAAACCCAAAGCAGCTCTTTAACTGTCATGTAAAATAAGATACGTGTCAAACATGCTTCATCGTTAACTTTGAGCAAATATGATTATAGCTATAATGTTCAATAGAAATAGGTAGATGCTAACAAACTCATAATTCTGAAGCTCCCAACAAAACAAATATTCAAAGATTAAAAGTATATTTCCTTATTAAAGAAGGGTTATCGGTTTCAGAACACAGTGAATAATCACTACCTTGTTAAGATCAAGAGCCTTGAAGGTTTCCTCTGCTTTTTCTAATCTCTCCCTTTCCCTAGTCACACTCTCGCGCACCAACCTATTAAAAAGACCCAAAATTGGGTTACTGCTGCCATCTCTGTCAAGTTCCTTCAGCTTCCTATCAGCCCTCTTCTTCTCCAGCTTTATCGCCGCTTCAATAGAAAGATTACCCATAAACTTCTTAAACTCCTCGTCAGTCTTCCAATCCATTTCTTGCTGCTTCTCCTTTTCCTCAGTAGAACTTTGCTCGTCTTCCACTTCGCCTTCTTTTCTCAACTGCTCGTGAACTCCGGAATCATGTTTATCCCTTCCATTCTCAGGAACTACAGCAGCCGTAGTAGTAGTAGAAGGAGAAGAGGAATCGCCATCCTGCTCATCTTTGAGTGATGCTTTTAGAGGCGTGAGTGAATTCTTTCTGGAGTTCAAAGAATTCACTCGGAAGATAACGTAGTTCAATGCGTTGTTCGTCCTCCTTTTGTTCCCAATTCTTCGAGTCAATGAGGATAAGGAAGAGTGAGAAACTGCAGAAAGAGTTGCCATGAAAAATATTGAAGGAAATGAGAATTGAGTAAAGGCCAGGGAATCACAACGAATAATGATGATTCCATAGAAAAAGTGAAAAGAACAGAGCACGGAGGGAAATTCCAGAAAGATGGAGAAGTTTGGAGATGAGTTAGTGACAAAGAGAGATGGCCCCACTTGCCCCGAGCCTGAATCCATTAGGTGCCTCAACATCTTCCACCTGGCAGTGTTTCGTGATTTTTCTTCTTTTGGGAAACTGGAAAAAAACTTAAATGCCACGTTTATTTGATCCCTGGCAGTTTTAAGGATGGCGACAAAGACAGCGCCTGGGACTGAAGATGAAGGCGTGCCCCAGAACCGGCAGCTAGAAGGTGGGCACCCAAAAAACAGGCAATGGTAATCCAATTCCAAAGGGCATCGCTTTGGCGGGTACTCCTTCCGCCGAAGAACAGGAAGCCAGGTTGGAAAGAAAAATTAAAAACATAAGCGCTAGAGGAAGGGCTTGAACCTTCGACCTTGTGGTTAACAGCCACACGCTCTAACCAACTGAGCTACTCCAGCTGGCGTGAACGTGGCGCTCACAAGTATTATTATATCTGTAACAATCCTGCCATTTGATTGGCACTATTAACTTCACCACGCTACTTTCGCATACTTCAAATAAAAGGGCCCTTTTCTTTTGAAACTCGGCATAATAAAGCAGTTTCGCCCATGTATAAAAACAATTAGATTTTACATCCCGTGTAATATATGCGGATATTAATTCTCGTTTTGGTTCAAAGAGAAGGGGAGGCTCACTTTTTCTTTTTCTTTTTTTCTAAAGGAACTCAGTAAAATCTCCCTTTACCTACTCTGTTCTTACCTTTTGTGTGAGACATGAGTTTGGGACTGTATATGGCTTTCTCTCAGGCTTATGCTAGTTCGAAGAAGAAAATATTGCAATGGAGAACAAAGAAGGGGGCGTCAAAGTCCTGGTCATGTTTCTCATTAAACAGATAGAGGAGTACTAAAAGTTATCTCTTACACGTAGTAGTGCCTGCAATACGCCGATTTACTGCATTGCTCAAGTCTTGATCCTAGTTGGCTTTACATTCATTCGATTTCTGTGTTGGACTGATACTCCTCCGGTTGATGATATTAGTGTGTATAAGGGTCTTACATTTAGAACCAGAGGAGTAGTTGATGATCACAAAACTATTTGCTCTCTTTTATTTTGGTGAAAAGAAATTGCAATGAGGATTGGTTGCTCCGACAGTACCAGTCAGAATCCCCCCCCCGGGGAATTCTGAATCTCTGATATGTCAAATTGCATGGGTGTTCATGTTCAACAATTAAATGGTGTAGCTTTAAGTACTGGCCAGGTTGTGAAAACCAAGCATTAAGAGGAATATTCATTTCATGAACACTGATGCTTAACCCAAGAATGAAACAATAGTTTCTTTGACAATGTCATCCATAATAGCATCTCCTATCTCCATTTGTATCTCCCAATTTTGTACGTTGGAATTTCTCCACTCTTCTGATGTAAGGAAGGGTTCTGCATGCAACAAGCGGGTCATGTTTTTGGCTTCTGCATACTGTTTCTCCAGCAGACCAAAATTCTCATTTATTATATTTTCAAGCTCTGAAATTGCTTTTATTGAAAGTCTTTTACCTTCATGTGCATGGAATTGTTCTGCTTTTCCTGCACAGCCCAACTGTAGCTGCTTTCTTGTCTGCAGGATCCTTTTCTCTCTTTGGCAAATAGTTGTACTGACCATCTGCGGTTTGTTATTTCGTACATGTCCCGTTTTGCCAATATCCAAGTTCACAAATTGCTTCCTTAGATAGGTTGAAAACATGGGATCTCCGACAGATTCCTGGGACAAATTGAATATAGGAGAGTCAATGGGACTCGTCAGATTTTGAATGACATATGATCTTAAAAAGAGAGTAAATCATGTGATGATGACTTGTAAAAAGTATTTATGCATTATCGTTACTGAGAAAGCTAATAACAATGTCTTTATCTATGTTTTCTCTAGGAGGTGAATGTGAAATTTCTAACAGCTGTCAATGGTGTTTTAAGAAAATGATCTGTTACCTCTACGCTTCTGAATTCAGGAAGCGTAAATGTCTCAAACATGCTCATCAGAACTGAGCCATGATGTTCACAAGACAAAAAATTGTCTTCAACATCATGGCAAGTAAAATTATCCGATGCTGCTGATCTTTTCTTCGAGTAGAACCTATATTTTGGCTTTTTCTGAGTGTCTGCGGTTGTCCTATGCACATATTGATCATTCTTATGCTGTCCGCCCCAGGTTGAGAACTCATGGTAATCACCCGAGAGAGTGAACTTGCAAAGCATTGATCTTAAGATGCCTTTAGCTAGTAACAATCTACTTCCTACATTGCACAAATCACATTTGACTGATCCCTTCAGATTCTTCTGTGAACGAAGGCAATGAATACTCTTAGTAGCAGCATCAGAGGCGGAGTTCTTGAGCATGTAACTTCTTTCTGAGAGATAGGTTTGCAATGAAAATGGCTCTTGTTGATGTTGAAGATATTCTTTTAGCTGTTTAGCAGATTCTGGTCTGGAAGCATCCATCAGAAGAAGGGCAAGAGGGTACGAAAGAGAAAAGGTTGTGTGAGATTTTGAGGATGAGACTGTTAAAGTGTTAATAGAACATGTCTGTATAATGAATGAAAGGAATCAAAGGATAGAAGAGCGTAAGAAAGAGATTAAAGCAAAAGGGTGGGTGTGGTGGGGAAAAGACATTGATATACAGCAGATACTATGATTGATGGAGGAAACAAAAAGCAACTTCGTGATTGATTAGTGGCTCCAATATGTTTCATATACATGACTGATTATTGCATAAAGTTTTATTCTCTTTTTTTTCCAGAATGAAGTATTCTTTTCCTCTGGATTATTGTTGATAAAATAGATCATATACTTATGAGGTGTGAGGGAGATGTTAGCCTTCAAAAGTGGGCAAAGTGAATCATTTGAGAACTGCAGATTGAAAAAGGGAACATTCCAACTCCTTTATCACTTAATTTATTGCAATCTCATTGGCATGCAATTATTATTGAGACAAACAAAGATGTCTGGAGCATCGTTGGGTCTGTGCAATGTACAGCAAGCTAACGTCAACAAATGATTGAATTTAGAGTCCTTTAATTTAGTAATCTAACCAATTTTAGGTTGCCCATCTAATCTTTGATAATGTTAATGATTAACCAAACTGAAAAATAAAGATATCATTTCCTGAATATAAGATTTAGTTTTTAGTGCAAATTATACTACAAACCAGATCTTATATTTAGCCGGAGGTAGTATTTTATATAGAGTTTGTAATGAGTCTTATTATTTATAATTTATAAATAGTGAGTTTTCATAAATTGAGTACAAGCTTGTAAAACGATTTAGGCTAGGTTTGGATGGATATATATATATATATATATATATATAATTTACCTCAGTGAGTGTGATAGATACATGTAAAACAATTAATATATTTAGATATTGAGGAGATGAGATATGAAGATGAATAATAATCATTGAAGAGAGCTGTTTAACGGTTATCTTAAGGGCATGCTTGGGTCATCATGTTGGCCTTTGTGTTCACTTCTTTTTAACTTTCCCAACGTTTGTTAATTGCTATTGATGAGTGCTATTCATCACAGAAAAAATAAAATAAGATAACCAAAGTCTTTACAACGTCAATTCATGCTTCTTACGGGGGATTTGATTTGTTACATAACATTAAGGATTTGGATTCCCAAAATGTACTTTAGGTTAGGTGCATTTTATAATAAAGCAAAAAAAAAAAAGGTTTTTTGGGGGGGGCTCTAAATTGCAATAGGAGTATAGGATTATTACCATTACGGCACCATACAAACTCCTGCTGTGAGAAGAAAACTTGGGATTTTTTTTTTTTTAGTTTTTATAGAACACTTTGGGATGTTTTGAATTACATGCTAAAGTTCAGATATAACATGTTATTTATTTTAATGTTATATGATTGGGCCGGTCATTTTTCCCATCTGGTTGGGCCGGGTCTAATCGATTCAAACAAAATATTGTAAGAAGGGCTTGACCGACTAGGCTGTTTGTGCACGGTGATGTGGCAATTTTGTAGGGGATCCTGTCCTGTCTACTTCACATTGAACCAACGCTCCAAATTAGGTATGGAGAGTATTGAGATAAAATCCAAGGAGAATCCAATTCACTAATTGGCCGAAAAATTCCTCGGGTGCGACACAAATCGTTTTCTTATAATATAGTACTCTTTTGGTTCTTAATATAAGATCTATTTAGTTAATTTGATTAGATTAAAGTGGTCAAATAAATTAGTTAATTATAAGAAATATGATATATTTTTCCTAAAATACTATAATCATCCTCCTTAATATTCTCTCTCTCTCTTCTACTTGATTATAGTTGAAAGAGTATCAATAGGAGTAATTTGAAAAAAAATGATAAATATAAAAAATAAATCTTATATTTAAGATTAAAACCAATTTAACAATTAGGTCCTATATTAAGAATCGGATGAATAGTACTTACATTCATTTAAGAAATTAATGAAAATCATAACAAGTAATTACTACATACAACATTTGTATCCTTAAGTGTATATATATTAGGAAAAAAACAACTCTTATTTGGAAATACTTTTTCTCATGACTTATTAATAAACACCTTTTTAAATGGAAAAAAGGCCATAAACAAATAGAAAAATTACAAATAAAGACCTCCTAATATGTGAACTTACAATTTGATGCCCTGAATTTGAAAAATAGCAAATAAGAACCGGGTCCCACTTTTGCAAATATGAAATGTGGGTGAAATGCCTAGAATGCTTCTCAGCCAAATTGTAATTTAATCTACTGAAATTGTTATTCGTTAAAGTGAACTTGTCATTTTTCATAGTCAACTCTTCATTTAGTATACTCTCAACCAAGTTGTGATTTGGTCTACTGAAGTCGTTATTCGCTAAAGTCAACTTGTCATTTGACTGAGGGGCATTTCAGACATTTCACCACAATTTCATATTTTTAAAAGTGAGACTGGGTCCTTATTTATTATTTTTCAAATTGAGGGTCTCAAATTATAATTTTATATACTGGGGTCTTTATTTGTAATTTTTCCTAAACAAATTGAGAAAATCGATTGGAAAAAAAAGAGGACCTTTCATTTTGTGTGCATGGCCTACAATAGTGCAATAATTTAATTTGATGCCGTATGGAAAATGGTACAGCAACAGTTTTAAGCGTTATGAGGTGCATGTTCGTCATCACTTTCCTGCCACTCACACAGATCAGGTCTCAGAAATAAGCACATCTCTTTTCATTTTTAAATCATTAAATGTCACCTACTTGCATATACACGCACACTCTTAAGTCCCAGTTTGGTATGAAACATTAAAAATAAAAGATAGAGACTATAATTGTGATTAAAAAAATAATTAAAAAAGCCTTAACATAAATAATTGATTGTTACGTGAGATTAGGAAAACCAATAAAAATAGGATTGGGAAATACCACTTCCTCCCACAGTACTCAATCCCACATACATGCGTTTCTTTAATCCCATGTAATAAGTAATCTCTCATGTTAAATATTCTTTAATAGATTTTCTTAATTCTAATCCCAGTCTCAGTCTCCCTTTTTTAATGTTTCGTACCAAACAATATTTTAATGCCCTACCTATTTCCTCTAATCAATTCATTATTGTTCAATCACTTCTTTCCCATCTTATATATGAGCTTGTATCATTGAACTCCTCTGATCCTTGCTATAAAAGTCATTTAAATAATTCGAGTGGCTTAAAAAATTAAATAAATCAATAATCATAATAAATGTGATATGATTTTTCTTTAAAATATTCTTGCACCCTTCTAATTCTAAATATAAGACTTATTTTGTAGTGTAATTTACACTATAAAATGAGTCAACTAGAAGAGTAAAAGTAAATATAATATATCTAAGTTATTTATAGCGGTTTATAATAATATAGCTAAGCACACCAATGATATTGTACATATATACCCTCATTCATTCACGTCTGACCAAATTGGCAGTGTATAATATAACTTCTATTTTCCAAAACGAGATGGTTCTGTGTGTGTGTGTATGTGTGTGTAACTTTTCGCATTCAAGAGTGTATTGATCATTATATGTGTGGCCAGATATCATAGCTTGAAGAAGCTGCTTCTATTGTCCTCCATTTATTCAACACAACATCTACCTTTCTTACCATCCCACCCAATGTATCATCAATTCATTGCCAACTTAACAGATTAGAGTTATTAAGAAGCCATTTTTCTGTGCCATATATATATATATATATATATTATACAGTAGCCTATTTTGTATAAACTATAGATTGAAGTCCAAAGTGAGGTGAGGTACGCTGTTCATGATTTATATATAAATTTTATACTCATCCGGTCTTAAATATAAGATCCTTATACACAGTATTAGGGTCTTATATTTAGGACCGGAAGAGTATTACTTATATAGATATATAGATTCAATTTCATTTTTTCCCTTAAAAAAAACCTTTTTTTTTTTTACAAGAAGCCTGAGTGGAAAATAAATATAATTAAAAAAAGAAAACTTAGAGGCGCAAAATTCCACGTTTCCCCTCTTTTATTTTCAACACGCTGTCTATATAAGTTGATTTCGGAGCAGCATTATCTGTGTATCTGATATACTCTAGTGTTAATTAGAACTTTCTTAATCAGCACAGTCGAAGAAAACTAGGAATGAAGATGTCTTGGTCCAATGTCAGAACATGTATCTGCATGTCTTTCTTCTTCCTCTTCTTCCTCTTCAGCATATCACGTGCAGGCAGGCCTGTTCCTTCTTCTTCCCTCGCTGTCCCAATCAAGACTCAACATAAGGTGAGCTTGCCGGTTTCATTAATTATATAATACATACAATAAATGTATTATCTTCTTCAAACTATATGTGTCGTTAAAATCTCTGCTTCTTCTGATGATATTTCCATTAATGAAGTTATTAATTCATGGTTCTGCAGGTTAATTTGGAAGTGGTGGAGAAGGTGAATACTGAGGAGGAAAGTTGTGAAGGGGTTGGAGAAGAAGAATGCTTGATGAGAAGGACACTTGCGGCTCACTTGGATTACATCTACACTCAAAAGCATAAGCCTTATAAGCCATAAGATCTATGGCCTCTCCTATATGTTTGATCGAACTGTCGTAGATTTCATGTACGAGGCAATTAGCTGAAGTCCGTATATGCCACTTTTTCGTCAGTTCAGTTTTCTGCTTCCACTATTCAGTTTTTTGCAGTTGCAGACACGAGTTTTATCGTTCGAAAAAAGAAGATGTGTTTTCTGTGTTTTCCCCCTAAAAAATCTTTTTGATTCAGTCCATGGTCCATTATCTGTAGTTGATTTATATATAACTGCAAATTAAAGAATGGTTTCACAAGCTGGCTTATCTTTTAATCATATATATATATATATATATATATGTGTGTGCGTGTGTGTATATATATTGGGCGCCTGCTTGATGAACATAAAACCAGCAAATTATATGCTTTAATTTCCAAAGAGGAAGCTATAGCTTCTATGGGGAAGGAATCTTGAGATAGACAGAGAAAAGTTTTACTGGATAGACATACAGACAAGTTTCTTACGCCACTGATGATCTTAAAAGCTGAGGGCCGTTGTTCTTTATTACTACCTACAGTTTTTAATAAAAGAATTTATTTGATTTTTATTTTGATCTAATTATAAGATCCCAACCCATTTTATCTCTTATATTTATTTATTTTTTTAAAATAATTCCTGTAATAATGATAGTTTCAGCAAATACACTTAATTAGAAAAAAAATATTTTAGAAAAGAAAACACATATGTATTACAAATAACTAACTTAACTAATTTTCTTAAGCTACTTAAATTAGTCAACTAGTTCTTATACTAAGAACCGAAAGTAGTTCTATATATGAGGATACTGAGATTTATTATAGTTTATGCTGTCACTACCCTCATAATTAATATTCTGTCTTGAATTCGCTCAACAACTTTCTTTTAATGGAACAAAACTATGTACTGTGTACTCTTTCCAACTCTAAATATATTTAAAAGTTAGATAACTAATTAATTTACAAATATTAAAAAATTTAACTTAATTAAACTAAATTTCGGGGAAAATTTTATAAATTTGAAATGTAAAATAAAGTAAGGTACATAATATGTTTAAAACCAAAACTAACCCAAAGTAACTCTTATTATTAATTTATTCTTCCTCTCAGTATAAATTTGTTGAGTATAACTTGGATGTTCGTTGTTGAAGGTAGAGACAAAAGCACGTGGAATTTGTCGTAAGTTGTCTCTTTCTCTGTGTTTTATGGAACACTCTTCTGGCAATCCGCCTATATACATAAGTGCAATGTACGTTTCTTTTGCCCCTTCTTTCTTTCCATATTCTTGTCTTCATTTTGGTATGTAAACAGGTGATCAGAATAAAATAATACTTCTCTAATTCTAAATACAAAACCCGTTTTACAGTATAAATTATACTATAAAATAGATTTTATATTTAAAACTGAATGAGTATTTTGTCAAGATGCTCACTTATCAAATTTGAATGGATATAGTAGTGTCGATCGCTAGTTTGTTTTAATTATTATATTATTCTAAGCACACAAGATTCTTGACCTGATTTATTGATGAACCTAGATGAATATACGTCCGGGTTGGGCAAAATTGAAAACCACATAGATTTGATACCAAGAAATTATTCAATTATACTCCTTCAATCTTAAATAAAAGACTCATTTTATAGTATAAATTATACTATAAAATGGGTTTTATATTGAGGACCGAAGAAAATATATCACGAGGGGGTTCATCTCAGAAATAACCAAACAGGGGATAGAGAGAGGCATGTGGTGGTTGATGTTGGCATATTGTGGTTAACAAGAGACGTTACATATATATAAAACCTTGCAATCCAACAACTACCGTTGCAGATTGCGGCTGCTGGCCGACAATAAACAAATGAGTTTGTTAAATTTTTCGACTATCAAGACTGGATCTCTTTTGTTTTGTACCAAAGAAAGATAAGATAATTTTGTTCCCCAACTTGGCGGTGGGTTTGGGCTTCTTTCGAGGTGATGGGCTTGTTGGCTAATAGCTTGGCCCATTCTTGGCCCATTATTTACACAGTTGAATATTCCGTTAATCTGAATCATCATCTTCTTCGACCTCCCCCCCTCCATAACCTCCATGCTTTCTCTCTCCTTCCCCACTATTGTACACCTTATCTCATCGTTCCATCCCCGCCATGATGGATGATTTGAAAATAGCACTCGCACAGAGACATAGGAAAACTTTGGTGTCTTCACGCACTGGTTTCTCAACATATCTTATTGAGTCAATTACTGTCGTCATAAATGATTCGGATATCAATTAGGTATTTTCCGGGACATTTTGATTAAAAGGCCTTATGGGTGATTTCTAGGAAAACACGAAGTCATTTGCTAGCAAGTGCTATTTAGATTGGACATGAATGATGTTGTATTTTGTGAGAAATGAACGAGCTCTAAGGACAGAGGGAGAATAAATTTTTTAATCTTATTTATAGGATAAAGAGAGAAGTTATTTATATGAATATATAATTTTATCTTTCATTTATTATTGTGTTAGCTTTATTCTTAAGAGATATAATATACTCCGCCAGCCCTAAATATAATACCTATTTTGTAATGTAAATTACACTATAAAATAGGTGTTATTTAGGACCGGAGGGAGTATATATTAAATAGAAATAAACTTAGAAAATTATTAAATTTTGAAAGAGAGCTAATAAAACTTAAGATTTTTCTTAATATATGTGAAACATACCAGAAATGACTTATAAATAGGATCAAAAAACTAGATTATCTATCTATCTATCTATCTATTTGTGTATGTATAAGAAGAAAACAAACACATGGCATTAGCAAAATGCAACAAAGTCATGGAAAAGGGATATCACAAATTAGTTAATGTTGTTAATATTCTAGAGAAGTGCTCCAAGACAAACTCGGTGCTCTTGGAACATAAGTAGGGGCTAGCATATTTCTAACTTCCATATCTCAACTGTCAAATAAAGAGAAAACAACGTAGAAGGTATATGTGTTGCAATCATGTTTTAATAAAAGTAGGATCTTCGTGGACGCAACACCGAACGTGCAGTAGTTGTCTTCATATCGATCTGATCTTCCTCAAAATTACAAGGTTTATCCTCGTCAATTCGTCCCATGTTTCTAATCATTGTTCCATTACGCTACGAAGAACAGCAGCCTTGTTTGGCTCTCTGCAGCGTTATTTTTCATATTTGTGACGTGATGAACTCCTCTGAGAACTCGCTGTTCATCAACAGTATCAGCATCATCACCACCAAAACGAGCCCTTAATGGCTTCACGTCGAGGAAGGTCCGGTGAGGATGATACGAATGCGAGATCGGAAAAGTTGAATAGCACGCCACACCGCCGCCAAGAGCAAGCTCGCCGGCACAGTCTTGAACCCCCTTCATGTAAAGTTGCCTTGCCCTCTTCAAAACCCTAATGGGACTTAACATCAACTTCACTAACAAACTTTGCTTCTTCTTTCCTGTTCTTCGCATCATCATGATCATTAATTCTCCAACGCAAGCAAAACTTGCAGAAGCTCCAGTACGTACGGCTATCATAAACAAAACAGAAGCTAGGTTGAGGTCGCCAAGTTATACGCTAGAGATAGATTTAAATTAATTAATGTTTGATTTGGATTGGAGTGCATTGGAGCTACATAAGCTTTGCACATAAGCCTGGACGGCAATTTGAGGCCGGAGGGAATCAAAGGACGTTTAGTTTGGACCTCTTCAAACGGTAAACAGGCAGGACGTAGGTGCGTGAAAATTAAGTTGATGCACGAAAGATTAATAAATATCCGAAACCAACTGTTCATCACGAATGAGTGTGACATGAATATATATATATACAGAAAACTATTGTTTATATCGACTAATTGAAGAAATGGTTTGATTTGTCCGGTAATTATGATATGGAGAAAGATTAAGGGAATTAGTGTGTTTAATTTGCATCACATCTGGGATTAATTAGGACTATTTTTCTAAGTTTAATTTGCTTTGAGGATTCGTGAATTAATTCCGACCTTCTTGGAGAAATGATCGAGTTCGATATGAGACTGCGATTCAGTGATTTGAAGGACGAAGGTATACATTGTGTGTTTTTTCTGGTAAAATTGATCTCAAAAGTATTCTTCCATCAATCTCAACTCTATGCGCAAAAGATGTACTTTCTCTCTCCTTCATAATATACAAGCTACTTAATTAATTAATTTAAATATATTAAAAATAAATAAATAAATTGTAATAAATGTGTCCGGATTTTTTTAAAAATACTTTTATGTAATATTATATCATATATCAATTTATAAATTAGGTCAATTAATAATAATAAATAATAAATATGAGAAATAAAGTAAATCAAGATAATATATTTATAAATTAAACTTAAGTATATTTAGTCATTTAACTTTATATTAAGTTTCAATTTAATATCTTAACTTTAAAAACCTAAAAAGTATATTTTTGGTTCCTTAACCCAAAAATTGTTAGGCTTAAATAATTATTTTTGTAATAATCATGACTATTTTAAAAATTAAATTTAATATGTTAGCATTTGAAAATATTTTATCAATATTCAAGATCTTAATCTCAATGTTACATTTTTTTGTTAACAACTTTAAGGTTAAATGACTAAAATTATACTTTTTGAAACTAAGAGACTAAATTGATATTGTGTATAAAGTTATCTCAATATTAATTTATCTCGGTGATTTATATTGTTTTCCCATTAAGTAATTCGACGGCCAATTAATCTCACGCGATTGTACATTCCAAAGCCATGTCATCTGGGGACAAACTTATTAAAAATACATCCAAAAAAATTGTCTAAAAGAATTGTTATCTCTAGAGATTTCTTATGAAAAGAAAATTATTTTGTTTTTTTAATTAAAATGATAAGAAACTATCAACAGCAGCTTTTAATAATAAAAAAAAATCTGATTTTTCATTTTTTTATACAATAAAATTTAGATGAGTTAGTTTCAATTTATATGGATTATTGAATAATGATTACATCAAGTTGACAAGAAATTTAAGGTGATAATAGGAGGTGAGCGTTGGCCCTTGAAAAATGAACATATCTACCATTCAATAATGATTAAATGGTCACGACCTGCCCACCTTGCTCTTCTGCTCGGATTTTTATCTGTCCCCATGTACCATGTTTTCCTGGTAGCACTCACTCACTAGTCACTGCAACTAATTTTTGATACATTAACATAATTAAATAGATATTCAATATAGTCTTCTTAAAGTATTTTTGTTTAATATCATATTATATATTGACTTATAAATTTGATAAATTAATGAATATGAGAAATAAAATAAATTAATATCTCACTATTTCTCGCTTGTAGAGATAGGAGGCAATGACTTTATTATTTAATGCATCTATACCCGAGAGAATTGTTTTGATTTTTTTCTCCTTATAACTAAATAAAAATTTATTTGATAGATATATAATCAAATAAAATGAAAATAAATTTGAATGAAAAAATATAACAACAAATCAAAGATAATTAAAAATCTAGCTATTGTCAAATAATAAAGCAAAATGCTAATATACAAATTTGTCTAAAAAATTTTTACTCAATAAACTTGTATAATAAACTTGCACCATAATTTTAAGAGGAAAAAAAAAAGAATCATTGAATATCTCTATTTTTAAATGCTACAGAGAAAAGAATCGTTTTTCATAGAAGACACAAATATGGAGAGCAATGTATTTCCTCGTCGGTCGAAAGGCTGGTGGGAATTAGGAAAGTTAGTTACACAAAGAAAAAATTTATTTGTGGCGCCGAGATATGATAAATGCAATAGCCTAGAATCCTCAATTTCATGTTTGGACACTAAAAAAAAATGAGGTTCTTCATCTTCATCACCTTTCTCCTTCTGGCCGTCCCTTCCAACGCTGCAACATCTTCTTCTCAACTGGTTGAGACCCTTCCTGGCTTTCCTGGAAAACTTCCTTTCACTCTTGAAACTGGGTTCGTATTATATTCAAACCCTTTCTCTTTCCATTTCTATCTACATTACTATATAGAACTACACATTTTTGGAGGTGCCAAAACGTGGTTCTGCAGCAGAAGCAACGATAATTTTGCTTTTATAAAGCATGGTTTTGAAACCATTTCCCAACATGTTCCAAGTACACTTAGACATGTATAAACTTGTGTTTTTGTTCTTAGAATATAATGTCATTCTTTTTTTTTTTTTTCCTTGGTGATTTATTATATGTCGTGTTATTGCGGATTAGAGACATGTTTTGGCAAATCAGTATTATATTTAAGTACATTCTTCTTTTCCATTTTGTTCTTTGCTCATATGCATTCTTGGTTATAAATTTTTATAAAACTCATGAGGAATCAACATCAATCTAGTTTTTAACATATTTGAAAATCCTTAAAATATAATTTCTCTTTTAATTGAATTCTTGTTTTTGTTGTCTCGTTGCCAATCTGTTGAAATTACGTTGGCCAGGTATGTGGGAGTTGGCGACTCGGAAAGCGTTCAGCTCTTTTACTACTTCATTGAATCTGAGAGAGATCCTGATGAAGATCCTCTCTTGCTCTGGCTCACAGGTGGTCCTGGTTGTTCTGGTTTCTCTGGCCTCGTCTATGAAGTTGGTACTATTCCCTTCTTCTTTCATTCGCAGCTTTAGTTTCGATCTTCACGCATTAGTTGCAAACATCGCACTAATTTTGGCCCCTTTCTCGGTTGATCTCATAATTGTGTGATCATGTTTCCCGTCAGCATATGAAAATCACTGCGCATTTGTGCTCTGATTCTGTCACAGGTCCCCTGTCATTTGATTATGCCAAGTCTAGTAGCGGGGAAGTGAAAGTTCCAGTACTGAAGTTGAATCCATACTCGTGGACTACGGTATGTGTGAGAGACACTTTTGTCACAATTGCCTCAATAGTTTAAGTGTTGTGTTAATGATCAATTCTGCACAATTTCCCGTGATCTCACTCTTGTATCTAAAATTTTTAGGTATCTAACATGATTTTTATTGACGCCCCCGTGGGCACTGGGTTCTCGTATGCAACAAACCCAGAGGCATATCTGGTCGATGATTGGTTATCCGTTACACAAACCCATGAGTTTCTCAGGAAGGTAAGGAAAATATGTTCGCCCACAGGCCTGATCTCTATATTTGCACACAATGTATTTGATAAATTGTTCATGTGATCGTAATATTGACACGGTTCTGCCCAAAATGTGATTAGCAGTCTAATATGCAATTGAATGTTGTATTTAACTCTGAATATGATGTTTTGGATATGCATTTACAGTGGCTGTTGTCTCATCCCCGGTTCCTAAAACATCCGCTGTACATTTCTGGTGATTCGTATTCAGGCATCATTATCCCTATCCTTGTCAGCAAGATCTCTGACGGTAATGCTTGACATGAATGCGCTCTTCATACAATGGTCAAGCTTCAAAAGCAGAGCACCATAGTCATGAATATTTAGAGGACTATAATCCAGATTTCAGAATAAATAACAAAGTTTTCTTGTTCTCTATTCGGTTTTCTTTGATCTTAATTCTTTTTAAATACTTTTCGCTTTTCCCCTTCATTTTTTGCAGATAATGACGCAGGTATTAAGCCACAACTGAATCTAAAGGTGCTCCATTCATAGATTCAATTTGAAATACATATACTTGAACCCTTTTTTCATCATCACTCTTACCGGGTCATGAAGTTTGTAATCATGTTCTTCGAATATAAGGTAAATTCAATTTTGATCGATGTTTCCAGGGTTATTCCATTGGAAATCCAGTTACAGATGTAACTATTGATGAGAACTGGAGAGTTCCCTTTGCACACAGAATGGCACTCATACCAGATAAGCTTTATGAGGTTGGTTGCAACTCATCAGTCGCTTCTCAGACCTGCAAATCTCACGATATTTTCCCTTTCCTGATGATATATTTCACTCTTTCCCATGCTGTTCAAGTCAACCAAAAGGAATTGCCATGGTCAATATATGGATGTAGATCCAAACAACGCTGCATGCTCAGGGGATCTTCAAGTTTTTACAGAGGTAATTTGTGCATGCATGTCTATTATATTGTTCTTTCATGTTTTATGGATGTCATCGATTTTGGTCCTTTTGATGAGTGATGACCTTTATCCCATTTTGTAGTGCACCAAGATGCTAATGATCGGAAACATACTAGAGCCTGATTGCGTTACAGACACGCCAAAACCAGAATCACTCAAATGGGATCCTAATATTGTCAAAGAAGATTCCTTGGATCTTCTTTCAACCGGGGAGCATTCTGAACCTTGGTGTCGGGTAAATTCATGAATCTATAACCCAGTAATATGCTCTCTAACGAGAAGCATATTGAAATGACTAATACTGATCTTTCCATCCAAAATTGAGTCAAACGTTGTCCATTATATCTTGGAATCCGTTAAATCTGGTAAAGCCAACACCAGATCTTATTAATGGAGAGATTGTTAGAATTTTCAGAAACATATAACCAATATGCTCATCATTTTGTTTGCAGAATTACAACTATGTCTTCTCTTACATCTGGGCTAATGACGAAGAAGTTCAGGCTGCCCTCCACATTCGGAAGGTACGGTGAATTCAATCAATTAATATATAATATTTACCTTATAAAATATTATATTATTTATAGATTATAGATAATACGATCTATCTTAAATTTTATACAAAATATAGCCTATCACAACGTGGTCAAAATAATTCACTGCAAATCAGGGGACGAAGAAGGACTGGCAGAGATGCAATACGAGTTTGGCTTACACAGAGGATGTCACAAGTAGTTTCCCATTCCACAAAAACCTCACAAACAAACCCTACGAAGTTCTGATTTACAGGTAATAATTACTACTGCATATAAGGTTTTTGTGATGTTTAAATGTTATATTATCAAATTTAAGTTGTTTATAAACATAGGATATTTAAATATTCTTTTTATGATATCCCAACATGTGATTATAAAAATTATAACAAATTGAATTGCGTACAAGTCATGAATAGCAAAATTCAGATCTTGAGCATTGAGTTTTATAAAACGCATCAGACTCAATTTAATTTGGTGCTAATAAACATCCCAAAATGTTTTATCTTATGTTTTTTTTTTTTTTTTTTTTGTGGTGTGGTTGCAGTGGAGACCATGACATGGTTGTTCCATACGTGGGTACCATGGCATGGGTAAAGTCTCTGAACTTGACAGAAAGTAGCAAGTGGAGACCATGGTTTGTCCAGGGGCAAGTTGGAGGGTATGTTTACTGCAACTGATTTCTTCCCCCCCCCCCCCCCCAAAAAAAACACTTCAACTAATTAATTATTAAATTCTAATTGTTATGAGCAAATTCTTGAGCAAATAATATTATTAATTATGCATGAACATATAAATTCTTGAGACATAATTAAGCCTCACAAGAGGAGAAAAAACGAGTCTGACGCATGAGTTTTGTTCTGCAGATATACAATCGAGTATAAACGCAGCAACTACAGCTTAACATATGCCACAGTGAAGGTAATACTGCTATTGAGAAACACTCTCAACTTTATTTGTTCGGAAATATAATTAATACTCTCTTCAATCCTGAATAAAGGAACTAAAAGATGTGTTTAATTTACTTTTAAAATATAAGGTTTCAGTTCATTTTATTTTTAAAATTTATAATTTTCCATATCGATCATACATATTAAGGATTTTTCCATCCAACAAATCTTTTCCCATGAAAATTACTGACTAAAAATCAATGCCTTGATAAAACTCACATTATGTTCACAAATAGTTAATTAATTTTTTTAATATTTGTGAATTAGTGATTAAACTCTTATATTTAGAATTAAAAGAGTATGATACGATAGTAACAATAACGAGAGTATGTGCGGGAATTATGCAGGGAGCAGGACACACGGCGCCAGAGTACAATCCTCCACAATGCTTGGCTATGTTTTCTAGGTGGCTTGCTCGTTACCCTCTATAATCATCATCATCATCACTACTAAAATGTAATTATTCCAATGATTGCCACATTAATCTGTTGAGTAAATTTAGGAGGTACGACTTTGTGTTTGTTTTTTCACCCTCCAATGTAAATTTGCAGCAAACAATCACGTTTCCTAGTGATCGAGGAATGTAATAAAGAGAAATCTGTTTGAATGTGACTTAGTCTTCTTGTCCTATTTATAAAACACTTCTAACATATTTTGTACAGACTAAGAAAAATCTTAAAATACATTAACTTTCTATTAAAATATAATAGTAATTTTCAACTTTCTCCATATTTAATATATATACTTTTCAAAAGATATAATTACTTACACTAATGAAAAATAAAATAGTATATTCATACTGAAAATTTAATGAAGTAACTTATAAATAGAATAAAAAAACTTCTCTTTCCAGTTTATAAATAGGACCAAAGGAGTATGCTGTAGAGATGGAAAAGAAGGCTATCATTAATTTTAATTAATTAATTTATTGATGGAGGTTTGACCGTTTTAATTAGTTTGTTACTAAATTATTATAAGCTCATTGACCAATAATTGATCTTCTACCATCCACTAATCGTAAAATCTCATCAGTAACAAGGCTAAGAAATTATCAGTAAAATGATCAGATGTTACTCAATGATTAAAAATTAATTTGAATTATCAATTAAAAGTATAATGCACTTATTTTATACTTATTTTCTTAAAAATATCAAGAAAGGTTGGGTTGCTCCAGCATATTTTTTTCCCAAGTGCTGGAAAGAGTATTTAAATATTTTCATGTCATACAAATACTGCAGTTGAACATTTAAAAAATTTTCATAAACATATTAAACGTAATTTTAAAACTCACTTTTATTTCTTTTTCAATTTCATTTCTCATTTCTTTTCCTCGTCTCTTTCTCCCCTCCCCCCAACCCCCAATCAGCTCTTCTCGTCTTTTCTTAAATTTCAGATACGAAAAGAGGATTATCTAATTTTTTTTTCCAAAGAAAAAAAAAATTCCAACCTACACGTTCGGCCTTTGACTGAGAGGCGGAACACTGTGCAAACTCATTTTCCAACCTCGTGGGGCGAACCGGTTAGCTGCCAAGCATTCTCTCTTCTTCTCCCTTTCTTTCATTTTCATCCATCACGTGTTGCAAAAAGATATAACACATTCTGAACATATAGTTTATCAATTTTTAGTAACATTTTGAAAAGTAATTACTGTCTTAACAGAAATAATCATCCACTTAAATAGTAAACATTTTTTAAACAATTTGTTTTCTTATACTAACACAAGTCATCATCTATTTATATATATATATAAACATTTATAACTACACTACTCTAGTTTCTTGAAAGAGTGAGAGCTGAAAAGTATACTCTAAAAAGCCTAGTTTTTTTTTTTTTTTCCAAATTGAAATCAAACCTGCTTGTCTGGCTCTAACTTATTAGATGCCTATTTCCTCCAGACATGTCAACATCTGAAATTGAGCAGACCCATAATAGTTGTAAAAGGAGCAAATTAAAGAAGTGTGTCTCAGTGAAGAATAAAGTAAAATCTTGCCAAAATTTAAAATGGGGTTGGAATATTAGGTTCTTCCTTCTCCTCCTACTTCTTCTGATGTTCATATCCATTTTCAATTCGTTTGACTTTCAGTTCTCTCATGAATGGTGGATGCCTCTACCACTCTGATGAGACATATCTCAGCCCAACGCCCTGCCCAATTAATGCACGATTCAGAGCACAACGTCGCTTGTTATTTCACAAACCATCAAGCTGCTTCAATTTAGTTCAGCATCATTCTGCTTAATTATGCATATATAATAATAATATATATCAGAAGCAGCTCGCCAGTGCTGAGAGAGACTACATTTTCTGGTTGAACCACACCACATAGATATGGCTACTCAATGCAGATTGTTTTGGTGTTTTCTCATTCTTTTGGTTCTCTCAAACTCTGTTTCTTCTCAAACCATCGTCAAGACCTTGCCTGGTTTTGAAGGGAACCTTCCTTTCTTTCTTGAAACTGGGTTAGTCTATAGTGTTTGTTTGATTCTGCTGAGAGATTAATAAGACTTGCATTGTTTTGAGGTTTTTAATTTGTGCGTTTCAGCTACATTGGGGTAGGAGAAATGGATGAGATTCAGCTGTTTTATTACTTCTTTAAATCAGAGAGGAAGCCAAATGAGGACCCTCTTGTGCTCTGGCTTCCCACTGGCCCTGGCTGCTCTGCTCTCTCTTCCATCTTGTACGAGAATGGTGAGTTCTTCTTCTCTCTCACCCAACACTCCAAGTTCGATGTTTTCTACATTCGAATCATTGATATGGACTTGACTCTCAGTCATCATTATTCCACAAAAAAAACTTGGTTTTTCCTGCTAAATCTAATGACTTTAGTGTTTTCATAGCAAATGTTCTAGTGCATACTACAAAATTATCCACTAATGTCTCCAATTAATTCATCAATGTGTAGAGTGGGAGGGGAAGGACGCATTGTTCTATTTCTTATTATTTGTTGATGAAACGAAACAGAGAAAATGACTTTGGCTTCTTTTCTATCCTAGGAGTAGGATGTTACCCAAAAAAGGGTCAATTCTTTCACTAATGTTTATTGGGCGTTTGTTGGGTAAAGCTGATGTAACACCCTGATTTTTATTAGAATGTACTACCTCCGGTCCTATTTATAAGAGCTAATTGACTTATTTGAAGAGATTAAGAAAAGAAGTTAAGTTAGTTATTTGTAATAAATATGTGTTGTTTTTTCTAAAATATCCTTGCTAATTAAGTGTATTGGCTATAACTATCATTTTTAAAAGAATTATTTTAGAAAAAAATACATAAATATGAGAGACAAAGTGGATTGGGATCTTATATTTATGACCAAAATAAAAGTTAAACAAAGTTTTATATTAAAGAACGAAGGTAGTATCTAGTAGCATGATCTTATTTTCCTGGTATAATGTTATTTTTCAGTTACATCTAGCACCTTAAAAATTAAGATATTGCATGCACTAAAAATAAGATGAAAGTGCCAGATGCATTAAAAAAAAAAAAATTAGAGTACTGGATGTATTTAAAAAATAAAATCAATATGCTAGATATATCTTTACTGTGTTTGTTTAACGTTTTCATTATTTGTCTCTTTTCTACGCAATTAACATGCGAACAAATATAATAATTTCAGACAGCATAAATACTTTCCTTTTTTTCAATCTACTTTGACTTTGCTGGTAACTAATTTCATAGGTTTTACACATTTTTTTTAATATATATCACCTCATATTAAACTATATGACCTCACATAGCACTTTAAAAGAAATAATATTTTCTGAATGTCCATTTTTATGCCCCCCTCTGTCTGTATAGGTCCAATTCGTTTCAATTACAAGAATTCAAGCATCCAAGACAAACCGGTTTTAGAGTTGAATATTTACTCTTGGACTAAGGTGCCTCATATTGATTAATTCCTTAGTTATAATTTTTATAATGATAATAAGAATAATTTTATATTAAAAATTTGATGTTCTATAGGTTGCCAATGTAATTTTCCTGGATGCACCCGTTGGCTCTGGGTTTTCTTACTCAACAGTTTCCTCAGGATACAACACCAGTGACACAAAAACTGTCTCAAACATTCATGAGTTTATCAGAAAGGTAAGCTAAATTTATAAATAAATTTTCTTAAATTTATTTTTTAATTTAATCATAAAATGATTCTGCTAATTTGGATTATATATGGTGTTTAAAAATTAACATGCAGTGGCTCTTAATGCATCCTGAGCACGTGGAAAATCAACTTGTAATTGGTGGAGAATCTTATTCTGGCATCATTGCTCCAGCTGTTGTCCAGAAAATTTTAGATGGTAAATTATCTCTAATAAAATAAATTAAGAAAAAATATGAAGCTTGTTATTTGAATTTGTTTTGCTTTGTCTTCTTCTTGCTGTCACTGCAGGCAATGCAGCTAAAGAGCATCCCTGGTTGAATATCCAAGTAAATATTATTTATTTTAATTTCTTTATTTTTTCCAATTAAAAATATAATTATATATATTCCTCCGGTCCTTAGTATAGGACCCAATTCTTGAGTTGGTTTTGGTCCTAAATATAAGACTCATTTCTCATATTTATCAATTTTCTCTAAATTACCCCTATAGATACTCCTTCAATCATAATCAAGTAGAAGAGGAAGATAGGGTATTAAGAAAGATGATTATGGTGTTTTAGGAAAAATATGTCACTTTTCTTATAATTAACTAACTTACTTATTTCCTTAATCTAATCAAATTAGTTAAATGGGTCTTATATTAAGAACCGGAGGAGTATATATGTATGCTAAAGGGGTTTGACTTATAAACGTGGACACAGACTTTGGTTGTGGGAAACCCATTCACTGATGTATATTACGATATAAATTCAAGAGTTAAGTTTGCTGACAGAGTTGCACTTATATCTGATGATCTCTATGAGGTAATTTTCTATAAATAAAATTCATATATTTAATAAGAGTTCATTAATTTTGTTAATGATATTCTCTAATATATGGTTTAATTCACTTGCCTTGTTATTTAAAGCAAGCTAAATTTCATTGCCATGGAGAATATGTTCACCCAAACAGAAGTAATACTGCCTGTGCTGCGGTTCTTGAAATGATCCATCGGGTGAGTATAATAATTACAACTTGAAAGTTTCTTGTATATATATTTTTAATACTAATCATTTACTGATATTACTGATTTTTTTAATACTTTTTTTGAGAATAAAATTCTGAAACATTTGATAACAAATTAATGCAGTGTTTGGAAGACTTGAATGCTGCGATGATACTGGAAAACAAGTGTGCAGCTTTCTCTCCAAGACCAAAGAACATCCAGTGGGATTTAGGCTCTCTTGGTCTTAATCTCACTGATTCGCTCTTCTCGGAGGCCAATCCCATTACTTACACCGGATATTGCAGAGTAATATATATATATACACCCTCTTCCTTTCTCTCTTCTCTTCTCTTCCTTCCTTCCTTCCTTTCACCATTTTTATTACATGATTAATGCCTCATTTCTTGGACCACACTGCAGAAATATAACTATCTGTTTGCCTCCCTGTGGGCAAATGATTTAGCTGTACAAGAAGCTCTGAACGTTAGAAATGTAAGTCTGTGTATATATGTATCAGGATCTGAAGTTAATTTAAGAGTATTTTTGACTGATCAGTAGTTATGGGATGAGGCAATCCACAGGGAACTATAGAACATTGGGAGAGATGCAACAACAGCATAGCTTACACTCATGACATAAAAAGTAGCCTTCATTATTACAAGAACTTCTTAAGTGCAAAGCCTCTCCGAGTTCTGGTTTACAGGTAAATCTTCAAAACAAGTCTGTGTTGTATGGTTTTTGCTGTTTGTTTGCTTCTGAATTAACAGAGGGATTTTGGTTTGGTTGTGGCACAGTGGAGATCATGATCTGATCATCCCATATGTGGGCACAGAGGAATGGATTGCAAGTTTGAACATGACCATATCTACTGGTAATCATGAGTGGAGACCTTGGTATGTTGATGGACAGGTTGCAGGGTGAGTAACATTTGTTCTCAATGATATTATTATTATTATTAGAGCTGTCAAACGGACTAGTCTAACTCATGCTAGTTGTTTCAATAGTTCCCTAAAGGTTAAGGTTAAGATTAGACTTTTTTCTTTTTTTCTTTTGCAGATATACAGAGATATACACCAAAAAGGAGTTCCGTATAACATATGCAACAGTTAAGGTAAGAGAATTATAACCATTTTGAAGAAGTTTTGTTTACGAATAAGTGAGTGTAATGAAATTGGGTCCTGAAGACCAACAAGGTTGGAAGGCCTCAATGTTTAAATATTTATCCATAACCAAAATTCTCACATCAGTATCGGACTTTAAATTCACTCTTATGGGATATAAGCCATGTTTCTAGCAATTGGATTAGCTTTCGTTAGCAAAAGGAAGAAAAAAGGTTTTGTTTCTCATTAGGTGAAATGATAAGATTGAAATATGGTGTGAATGGAATTGTGCAGGGAGCAGGTCATACAGCTCCAGAGTACAAGCCAAAGCAGTGCTATAACATGATTGAGAGATATCTTGCTTACTTCTTCCTTTAACGGACAACCCTTGTGCGCTCATTCCACCAAGCAGCCTCTTCCTAGTGCCACCACAGTAAATGGAACATTTTTGGAGTTCCCAATTTGTAAGTAATAATATGACGACCATATAAGGCTCAAGTAGATCCGTGAACATTTCCTTAGCAATTAGCTCTGAATTAATTTTTGCAGAATGGATCAATCAGTTGTATTTCTTGCCTTCCTTTTTGTGCCTCATATATATAGTTGTAAGTAATAATTTGGAAGTTAAAAGGCTTTGACTCTTTGGTACATTATCATCTTCCATTTAGCTGAAGAAGACAGAAAGAAAGAAAGAAAAACTAAGTATACCTAGCTTCTGAAACTGACAGTACAAATTTAGCTGAAGAAGACAGAAAGAACGAATGAATGCAGAGTTAGATTATGTTATTATGGGGCATATATAGGTAACTTCTCAGAGACTTTCTTCTGTCACCTTCATGTATGGAATTCCATTACTCCAATTGCCTCTCTTACTTCTGATCATACAAGTGGTGTTGAAAATCTTCAATTGGGCTTCCGTCCAAGATTTCAGTGACAGCATAAATGATTCTGATCA
Source organism: Neltuma alba (assembly GCF_004799145.2). Classification (NCBI taxonomy): domain Eukaryota; kingdom Viridiplantae; phylum Streptophyta; class Magnoliopsida; order Fabales; family Fabaceae; genus Neltuma; species Neltuma alba. The sequence goes on along the minus strand of NW_021636777.1, from coordinate 8,482 downwards.
GTCTTTCTGTAAGAATGTTTCGGCTGAAACGTTTCCACCTTCCAAGGTTCAAGTCTGATCATAACGTGATCTTGATCTCTGATTCAATTCTCAATGCCACTCACTCTAAAATCAAACACGTTGGTTCCAATACTGCTTGGCTTGCAGAAGATGAGTTTCAGATTATTGTTGAACAAGCATAGATTAACAAAACTTGGCTTCAAGGAGTTTCAACTTTCTCCACTGAAGCTTCAAAGTCGAATGATCAGACCATGGCCAACATGAAATCAGATTTCGATTTATTAATTACATTGACTAATGAGGGTCAAAATGAAGGGGAAAAAATTAATTGAAATTACAGATATTCTTTAAGTGTATTTTATAAATACGATCATACATACTCCAAAAACTGAATCTTATATATAAATTAGGAAGAACACTAATTAAACTTAATTAATTCATGTATTTCTAATGACATTGTAGCCTAATAACATGGGGAAAAAAAGTTGAGTTTGATTCCCTTGTAATCTGATGATTTTAGTGTCTACCCTTCCAAATAAAAAAAAATTAATTAATGTCTTCAACCTACTTTCATTTTCTTAGTTAGATCCTTATTTAATAACCAATACTTTTTTATATTTAATGGATAAAACAACCCCCCTTTTTTTGGTACCATCAGAGCCCTAGATTTTCTTGCTGATAAGAACTGATGGAGTAGTACTTTTCCGTAAAACTTTTTGAGAATATGAAACAACCAGTAGACTCAACTTCTGGAGCCCAAAACTCTGATCTTCCGTTTACTCTAAGGTTTAAACTTCAAAGCCCTGCCCCATACGTCTTTTTGTTTTGTTTTTTTATTTTTTGTTTATTTATTTATCTTTTCACTTCCCTGTCCCATGCTCAAACAGAATCCTAAATAATCTCATTAATCTGGCTTTTTTATAGGGGAAATTGTAAAAAAAAGATTTTAGAATTGTAAAAACACAAATAGGGACTCTTGACAACTTCATTTTGGGTTTTTTGCAATTTCAAGATCCTTTTTATAATTTCCCTTTTTTATATTTGAAAAACCAAAAAAGAGATTAACACTTCAAAGTCGAAAGGAAGTGGTGTGTGATATTTTGTAAATATAGTTAAATCATTAAAATATTTTTGTTTTATTATCAATAAATTTTTTATTATTTATTATTTAATACTACCTCCGGTTCTAATTATAAGACCCAGTTGACTTATTTGAGGAGATTAAGGAAGTAAGTTAAGTTAGTTATTTGTAATAAATAAGTATTGTCATTCCTAAAATATCCTTACTAATTAAGTGTATTGGCTAGAACTATCATTATTAGAAGGACTATCTTGGAAAAAATATATAAATATGAGAGAAAAAATAGATTGGGGTCTTATAATTAGGACCAAATAAAAAGTCAAACGGGGTCTTATATTAAGAACGGGAGGTAGTACTTGTTATTATCCGTTCACAGTTTAAAAAAAAATCTACGATAAAGAATAAATCAATAAAGATACTCACAAGGAACAGAACAGATTCTCGGGAAGGCAAGCTCTGGCTGCCCAGATCGACGACTCTTCGGCGGGAGAGGGTGGGATGGGTTCGCCAGTTACTTTGCTTGCTCTGCGGACATCAATCGCAATATAGGTTTCTTGGGATCTCTTCTAAAACCCTCTGATTGAGTAAACCTAACCTGTGTTTACTGCACAAGCTACTGACAAATGAGGGCAAATACTCGCGACCCTTTAAAATCTGCTAACGAAGGGGACCCAGATGTAACCCGACCCTCAGCTGCCGCCGCCGGAATCTCCGTTGGAGTCATCCATCGGAAGAAAGGCACCGGCGTCAGAGCGTGGCTTCTAATTGACGCCACTGGCCAGACGCAAGTGGAGGAGGCCGGCAAGCACGCCGTCATGCGCCGAACTGGCCTGCCTGCCCGAGACCTTCGGATATTGGATCCACTTCTGTCCTATCCTTCCACGATTCTGGGGCGTGAGAGAGCGATCGTCATAAATTTGGAGCACATAAAAGCGATAATCACTGCTCATGAAGTTTTGTTGTTGAATTCGAGGGACCCATCCGTCACCCCCTTTGTTGAGGAGTTTCAGAGAAGAATTCTGCATCATCATCAAGCCACTAAGGCTCAGGTTTTGCACCCTTCTTCATTTTGTTATTGTAAATTTCTTATGATTGTTGCATTTTATATTTTATGTTTCTCAAATCGCTGTTTGCCGTGAAATTTTCTAAGATCTCTTGATTTCATCTAATGTAGCCCCCGTTTTCATAGTTTATCCAATTGTCTTCTGTCTTTATGAAACTGCACAAATTATAGCAGTTATTACTAGATGGACGTTAGCAGCAAGGAGTCGATTATATCAACATGTGCAATGTCAGTGATAGAGTTGCTGAATTTTTTTATTAACACCTATAGTAGAAATCAAGGAATAAAAAGGGGATAAAAGGTTGCGATACTGCTGGTTCAAAGGATTATCCTATGGGTCCTGGTTTTAAGGAAAAGCAATTGATAGCCTAGTGATGTGTTAGCTGTTAGGGTCTGTCTAGGGGTATGAGCTAAGTTAGAGTCATCTTTTGTGGGTTTTGAAAGCCTTTCCGGCCAAGGGGAGGGGGAGTTCAGTCTTTTGGTTAATGAAGTGTCTCTGTAGAGTAGTTTTGTCTCGAATGTCCAGTGGCTCATGTTGTGTGTTTCTGTGTTGTTTCTTGTTAGTATGAGTGTACGAGGGAGATGGGATTGGATTGAGTCATTATTTCCCTTGTAATCTGACTTTATTATTCAATAATAGTATTATCAGTCCCGTGTTGTTGTCTATTTCTGGTTTTTGTTCGATATCAAGATTATTAGAGTTGAGGGCTCTATCAGTTAGCATATCTTGATACAAGTAGTTTGGGATTGTTTGTTCAATATAATAAGGATCAGATTGGATATGAAAATCGCCTCTTAAGTTCTTTATAGAGTGACTCCTAAGATCCCCCCCCCCCCCAAAAAAAAAAGCCATTTTGATCATTGCAAGTTTTATCCGACACTGTTAAGACGAGTCTGCTGTAGACTTGTGTGCGCTTTATTTCTCGTTTATTTACCTAATACAATTTGTTTTATTTTGTCTGGTAATTGTGTTATCATTGTCATCATTATTCTCAATAGTACAGGAGGGAAATGGCGATGATTCAACCTGGACAAAATTGTATGATTTGGAAGAGCCACAATCTAGACGTTAGTCCTCGAATTCAGGAGGATGGAGAAAGTAAAGGAGAGAGAGAAACAATTCCAAAATAGAGATGGGATGAAGATTCTCCCCTTCGAGTTTGTAGCACTGGAGGCATGCCTTGAGGCTGCTTGTGGAGTGTTAGAAAATGAAGTACATATATTTTGCTCATTTGCTATTTTTCTTCCCTTATCTTCTCACTTCCTACATATTTATTTTTCTGTCATCTCTTTGAGCAGGCAAAGACATTGGAGCAAGAGGCTCATCCTGCCTTAGATAAGCTGACTTCAAAGATTAGTACTCTCAACTTGGAACGTGTTCGTCAAATTAAAAGCCGCTTGGTTGCAATTACTGGTCGAGTTCAAAAGGTGGGTATTTTTCAAACTTTGACTACCTCCTTGCAAATTAATCTTTGATGATGTTACCCATTAAACAAACGTTCCTTCATCTGTGATTTGAATATTTTCTTTCGTGGGGCACACTTTTGATTGTTATTGCATACTACTCATCTCCAGGTACGGGATGAGTTAGAACACCTGCTAGATGATGATGAAGATATGGCTGAGATGTATCTGACAGACAAGTTAGTTCAGCAGCTTGAGGATTCTTCAGCCTCATCCATGAATGATAAAGATGACACGGAAGATCAAGAACTTCAAACTGATATGGATGGCAGGCATGTAATTTTACCGTCATTTTAATCACATTGAATACTTACTGTGTTGAATGTCTTATCTATAATCATTTAATTGTCTGGTACTAGGATACCTGCGGAAATATCATTGGAAACTGGGGGTGGTTTTGCTCGCTATGAAGATCATCAAAATGCACTTGGCAGGGACAGCCATGGAACTCGTACTAGCGCTACCTACAGTACTATTACCAAGCAACTTGATGTAGAGGAGCTTGAAATGCTCTTGGAAGCATACTTCGTGCAAATTGATGGCACACTGAACAAACTATCCACGGTATGCCAATTTTATTGAATTTTTGTAGATAGACTCTTTTTTGTAGCCTCATGTGGCTATTTTTTGCCTCACTTGAAGGTTATAAGAAGTTTTGCTGCAAAAACAAGTTGAAACATTTAATTTTTCCGATTGATTAGGCGATTACATGTTTGAAGGATGCTTGGACGACCTGTGAATGTGCCAATTTATATGTAGGAGATTTAAACAAATAATCAATGTTTCCTGTCAAAAGTTATTGGGAGGACTTGCTGCTTTGCCAGCGATAACTACTGGGCTTGAACTAGTTGAATTTCTAGAGCTTAATAGGTTTCTTCCTAAGGAACCAAGCAGAAGGAGTTGAAGACTTCACAGTATATTGTTGAATAAAAGGATTCACAGAAGTGATGCTCGTATCACTTGTTATATACCTGCAGTTCATTGAGGAGCAAAAAAGATTTTCAACAATTTATCACTCGTTAGATTAGATACCTTCTAAACACTTAAAACACGCATGGCATCTTTTAGACTTAGGGGGTGTTTGGATGAAAACCAAACCATAGTTTCAGAAGTGATTTTACGGTCTAGGAGGTAAAAATGTAGAGTTTATCTCGATTTGCGGAAAAGTGTTTCTGAGAAGCACTTTTCAGGGTATCCAAACACCCCCTTAACCCATGCATCAACGCTTGATATTTGATTTTGTCTAGATTTAGTCATATCATGTTGTGCGTGCTAAAGTACTCCATCAATGCTTGGATATTTGCTTAGATTACTTGGAATAACCTTTTTTTTTTCCCCTGTTTTGAAGCTGAGGGAGTACGTGGATGACACAGAGGACTACATCAACATTATGCTGGATGACAAGCAGAACCATCTGTTGCAAATGGGAGTGATGCTGACAACGGCAACCCTAGTCGTGAGTGCTTCAGTGGTGGTGGCTGGCATTTTTGGGATGAACATTCATATTGAGCTTTTTGATGCTGGGATGCGGGAATTCCTCTGGACCGTTGGTGGCAGCACCGCGGGCACCATATTCCTGTACGTGATTGCCATTGTCTGGTGTAAACACAAGCGTCTTCTGGAGTGAGATTCACTGGCCGCCACAATGTTCAGACACCATGTTCATACTTTGTAAAAATATATCAAGTGAGCCATCAACACGATGATTCATCAATAATGTCTAGGAGGTTTACTTCTACAGAACAAGATTAAAGCGATATGAGAGTGACTTTGATTCAAAAGAAAAAAATTGTAATATCACTTTTTTCAATCGAAAAGCAAACCAGCATAAAGTGTTTGTGACTTGATTCCGCCGAACAAAGTATGATATTCGTGGGTGCTTTTTGAAGTGATCAATAATGTGATTTCTTTTAAATAAAAGAAGTTTTCGCCTAGAATGACTGAAACCTTGAATTTATGTTATTCCAGGTTTGAAGTCTCAGTTTTATGTGTCAAGCATTTTTAATGATAAAATGGCATCGAATGACTGAACAACATGTGATAAAAAACAAAATCTTTAAGGTTCGATGGGATATTACGGTGAAAACTCCAAAAATGAAGCAAGAGAATGTGAATTGAACGACCGAAGTACGTAACGTAAAAGCATTGGGATATGCGTGGTGGGCACTTTAGCAGTAGCAACCGCATCCTCATTATCCATTAGCGATAACTGGTGGCTGCAGCAAAGCGGTGAGATGAGTTCGATAGGCCAAAGCATACTGATGGCACTCACAGTAACAGTGAACAAGTATGCTTCTTCCAACTTGCAGGCCGTTTCTCACAGAAAGCATCCTAAATCGCCGCCCAATTCCGCCGTCACCACCAGTAGAAGAGGCCTCCTCTTATCCTCCCTCGCGGCCGCCTCCCTCACTGATCAAGTCCCTGACTCCAGAACTCTCCTTCTCAAGAGTACACCTCCCTCGCTCTCTCCCCCTCTATTGTTTTCTCTTCCGCTTTGTTTCTCACTGTTGAATTCTTTTTCCAGAATACCTCAAGAAATCAGAGGAAAACAGAGATAAAAATGACAAAGAGGTATACTCTTTTACTGGCTGTTGAATAGTATAGTTGAGATGCTGTTTCTGTGGTGTGAATTGATCAAATTGTGTGTGATATTGCAGAGGCTGGAGAGTTATTACAAGCGTAACTACAAGGATTATTTTGAACTTGTGGAGGGAACATTGAAGGCAAAGCAGCAAGATCAGCTTTCTGATACAGAAAAAGGTATCCTTGATTGGCTTAAATCTAACAATGAAAAAACTCCCTTTTTCATTCTGCCCCTTCTTCATTACTTTGGAAATTGTACATTATTATTATTCACTCATTTAGTAATGTAGATATTATATTGGTCGGTAGATTGTGATTCCTGTTTCTTTCGATCCTGAAACCCCATAAAATTTTTGGTCGCTTCAATCCTGCCTTTTTTTTTTTTTCTGTTTTACTTTATCTTCAGACATAAGGTTGATAACAGGCCTGATCTGATGCTTAGCAGAATTAAACTGGACAAAATTAACCAAAAAATAAAGAATTATAAAGATTAATCTAATATATTTTATAGACTTTTCGCTAAGTAAATCAAACCAATAACTAAGTCAAGACCGAGAAGAGGTTTCCAACGGGAAAATGACATTTGGGTCTCTTATAAGGGAATCATTGACACTTGAGTTATTTCAACACGTATGTAATTCTTCTGAGATCAACAAATTAAATACCATATACTGTAATAATTTGTTGAAAAATAAATATCTAAGTACTTATCTAAACACTTGATTTCATTTTAAAAATCATTTTGTTTTCATGTTTTTCCCCATTTGTAGGTCGCATTTCCGCTAACATGCATATATAATTAAAAAGAGTGATGGTTTGCTGCAAAATTTGCTAACAGTATCATGAGAACGGGAGATTATGAAATTTGAAATTAGAATCAAATGAGCAATTGCACATACCTTTCAGATGATTTCAAAATAGCCATAAATGCATATGTGAGATCATCACGAAGGCAGAAACATAAACACAGTGGCAAAGAATGAAAATAATAGCGAGTGGGGGTTACCAGTAACAATGAATCCAGAAGAAAATATTATTGTGTCAAAAAATAATTCCCCGTAAAATTACATAATAAATAATAAATTGTTTAAGATTACAAAATTTTCATCACCCTAATAGTCAGTCACTACTACAAAAAAGAGTTTTTATGACGCTAATTTATGGTGGTTATTAGAAAAAACATTGTAAAAAATATGACGGTGGCATTTCTGTAATTATAGGCGGATTTTTAAAGGCGGTTTTTTAAATAACCGCCATAAAAAACACTTTTAATGGCGGTTTTTTAAATAACCGCCGTAAAAAGTCTTTCAGAAATTTAAAATCCATTGCGCGATAGTTTTCACTTTTCAGAGTCAGAACTCATAGTCCCTGATATCATCCTCACTCGATTTTCTCCCTCCTCCTACATTTGTTGGCGTTTATCTATTGCTTCTATCATTTTCACCATGTTCTTCCATCACTGTCGCTATTGTTGTTGTCATCGCCATCGCCGTATCCTCTTCATTCTTATTTGTGAGTTTTTCACCTTCATTCTTTCTGTGGATTTCATACTTTTTGTGGTTTGATATGATTATTTTCTTTGGTTAAAAATATGATGTTTAATCTGAGTTTAAAGAGATCTGATTTTTAGCAGATCTAAGTCTTTGATTTTATCTTTATTAAATGTTAGTTGCTTCGATTTGGTGGCTGAAGGTGAAGCTAAGTGACACTATTACAGCGAGAAAGAATCTATATTTACTCCATCAGAATGCTTTTAACTAGTGAGAGACTTCCTTTGAGGCTTTGTTCTCCCATTCCGTCCTGATCAGTAGGATGAAACGTAGCTTAAAAAAACAAAAAATTTTCACGGCGGTTATTTATATAACCGCCGTGAAAAGTCACATACCACGGTGGTTCTTAAACCGCCATGAAATCCTCTACATTTTATGTCGATGGCATAGACGTAGGTCTCAAAACCATCGTAAAAAGCTTATTTAACCGCCGTTAAATGTATTTTTGTAGTAGTGATTTGAGACAAGAAATCAATGGAGGAATAGAAACCAAGGTCTTGAAGGAAAAGCTTATTAACCAACTAGTAATCCAGTCTATTCTAAACTTACGACTTATTTGAAATGACTTATAAGCAAAATCATGATTTACAAAATACTAAATATGCGAGGAGAATTTTATCTTGATTTATTATGTGAACATGTTTATAAATACCCAGGTAAATACATGCAAACGAGTCCTTAGCGTGTATTTTGTTTTTCGGCTTTCTCCAACACTAACGTGAAAGCTACTTCAATATAGCT